>NC_034198.2:28804814-28951046 GCF_002021735.2 Oncorhynchus kisutch | reverse complement strand
TCCTCTCTTCTACTCCTCTTTTCTCCATTCCTCTCTTCTACTCCTCTTTTCGCCATTCTCTCTTCCTACTCCTCTTTTCTCCATTCCTCTCTCTCTTTTCTTCCATTCCTCTCTTTCTACTCCTCTTTTCTCCATTCCTCTCCTACTCCTCTTTTCTCCATTCCTCTCTTCTACTCCTCTTTTCTCCTTCCCTCTCTCTCTACTCTCTCTTTCTCCTTCCTCTCTTCTACTCCTCTTTTTCCATTCTCTCTTCTACTCCTCTTTTCTCCATTTCCTTCTCTCTTTTTCTCCATGCCTCTCTTCTACTCCTCTTTTCTCCATTCCTCTCTTTTTACTCCTTTTTCTCCTTCCCTCTCCTACTCCTCTTTTCTCATTCCTCTCTTCTACTCCTCTTTTCTCCTTCCTCTCACTCCTCTTTTCTCCATTCCTCTCTCTTTTCTCCATTCCTCTCTCTCTTCTCCTTCCCTCTCCTACTCCTCTTTTCTCCATTCCTCTCTCTCTTCTCCTTCCCTCTCCTACTCCTCTTTTCTCCATTCCTCTCTCTTTTCTCCATTCCTCTCTCTTTTCTCCATTCCTTTCTCCATTCCTCTCTCTTTTCTCCATTCCTCTCTCTTTTCTCCATTCCTCTCTCTTTTCTCCATTCCTCTCTCTCTTCTCCTTCCCTCTCTCTTTTCTCCTTCCCTCTCTCTTTTCTCCTTCCCTCTCTCTTTTCTCCTTCCCTCTCTCTCTCTTCTCCTTCCCTCTCTCTCTCTTCTCCTTCCCTCTCTTCTACTCCTCTTTTCTCCATTCCTCTCTTCTACTCCTCTTTTCTCCATTCCTCTCTTCTACTCCTCTTTTCTCCATTCCTCTCTTCTACTCCTCTTTTCTCCTTCCCTCTCCTACTCCTCTTTTCTCCATTCCTCTCTCTTTTCTCCATTCCTCTCTCTCTTCTCCTTCCCTCTCCTTACTCCTCTTTTCTCCATTCCTCTCTCTTTTCTCATTCCTCTCTCTTTTCTCCATTCCTCTCTCTTTTCTCCATTCCTCTCTCTTTTCTCCATTCCTCTCTTTTCTCCATTCCTCTCTCTTTTCTCCATTCCTCTCTCTCTTCTCCATTCTTCTCTCTCTTCTCCTTCTCTCTCTTCTCCTTCCCTCTCTTCTACTCCTCTTTTCTCCATTCCTCTCTTCTACTCCTCTTTTCTCCTTCCCTCTCCTACTCCTCTTTTCTCCATTCCTCTCTCTCTTCTCCTTCCCTCTCTCTTTTCTCCTTCCCTCTCTTCTACTCCTCTTTTCTCCATTCCTCTCTTCTACTCCTCTTTTCTCCATTCCTCTCTTCTACTCCTCTTTTCGCCATTCCTCTCTTCTACTCCTCTTTTCTCCATTCCTCTCTCTCTTTTCTCCATTCCTCTCTTCTACTCCTCTTTTCTCCATTCCTCTCTTCTACTCCTCTTTTCTCCATTCCTCTCTTCTACTCCTCTTTTCTCCTTCCCTCTCCTACTCCTCTTTTCTCCATTCCTCTCTCTTTTCTCCATTCCTCTCTCTCTTCTCCTTCCCTCTCTCTCTCTTCTCCTTCCCTCTCTCTCTTTTCTCTTCCCCTCTCTCTCTTCTCCTTCCCTCTCTTCTACTCCTCTTTTCTCCATTCCTCTCTTCTACTCCTCTTTTCTCCATTCCTCTCTCTCTTTTCTCCATTCCTCTCTCTCTTTTCTCCATTCCTCTCTCTCTTTTCTCCATTCCTCTTTTCTCCTTCCCTCTCCTACTCCTCTTTTCTCATTCCTCTCTTCTACTCTCTTTTCTCCTTCCTCTCCTACTCCTCTTTTCTCCATTCCTCTCTCTTTTCTCCATTCCTCTCTCTTTTCTCCTTCCCTCTCTCTCTTTTCTCCTTCCCTCTCTCTCTTTTCTCCTTCCCTCTCTCTCTTTTCTCCTTCCCTCTCTCTCTTTTCTCCTTCCTCTCTTCTACTCCTCTTTTCTCCATTCCTCTTTTCACTCTCTATCCATCCTCTCTTTACTCCTCTGTCTCCTTCCATCTGCCGACTCCTCTTTTCTCCATTCCTCTCTTCTACTCCTCTTTTCTCCTTCCCTCTCCTACTCCTCTTTTCTCCTTCCCTCTCCTAATCCTCTTTTCTCCATTCCTCTCTTCTACTCCTCTGTTCTCCATTCCTCTCTTCTACTCCTCTGTTCTCCTTCCCTCTCCTACTCCTCTTTTCTCCATTCCTCTCTTCTACTCCTCTGTTCTCCTTCCTCTCCTACTCCTCTTTTCTCCATTCCTCTCTTTCTACTCCTCTTTTCTCCATTCCTCTCTTCTACTCCTCTTTTCTCCATTCCTCTCTTCTACTCCTCTTTTCTCCATTCCTCTCTTCTACTCCTCTTTTCTCCATTCCTCTCTTCTACTCCTCTTTTCTCCATTCCTCTCTTCTACTCCTCTTTTCTCCATTCCTCTCTTCTACTCCTCTTTTCTCCATTCCTCTCTTCTACTCCTCTTTTCTCCTTCCCTCTTCCTACTTCTCCATTCCTCTTCTCTTCTTCTCTTCTCTTCTCCTTCCCTCTCTCTCTTCTCCTTCCCTCTCTTCTACTCCTCTTTTCTCCATTCCTCTCTTCTACTCCTCTTTTCTCCTTCCCTCTCCTACTCCTCTTTTCTCCATTCCTCTCTCTCTTCTCCTTCCCTCTCCTACTCCTCTTTTCTCCATTCCTCTCTCTTTTCTCCATTCCTCTCTCTTTCTCCATTCCTCTCTCTTTTCTCCATTCCTCTCTCTCTTCTCCTTCCCTCTCTCTCTTCTCCTTCCCTCTCTCTCTTCTCCTTCCCTCTCTCTCTCTTCTCCTTCCCTCTCTTCTACTCCTCTTTTCTCCATTCCTCTCTTCTACTCCTCTTTTCGCCATTCCTCTCTTCTACTCCTCTTTTCTCCATTCCTCTCTCTCTTTTCTCCATTCCTCTCTTCTACTCCTCTTTTCTCCATTCCTCTCTTCTACTCCTCTTTTCTCCTTCCCTCTCCTACTCCTCTTTTCTCCATTCCTCTCTCTTTTCTCCATTCCTCTCTCTCTTCTCCTTTCCTCTCTCTCTTCTCCTTCCCTCTCTCTCTCTTCTCCTTCCCTCTCTCTCTCTTCTCCTTCCCTCTCTCTCTCTTCTCCTTCCCTCTCTCTCTTTTCTCCTTCCCTCTCTCTCTCTTCTCCTTCCCTCTCTCTCTTTTCTCCTTCCCTCTCTCTCTTTTCTCCTTCCCTCTCTTCTACTCCTCTTTTCTCCATTCCTCTCTTCTACTCCTCTTTTCTCCATTCCTCTCTTCTACTCCTCTTTTCTCCATTCCTCTCTCTCTTTTCTCCATTCCTCTCTCTCTTTTCTCCATTCCTCTTTTCTCCTTCCCTCTCCTACTCCTCTTTTCTCCTTCCCTCTCCTACTCCTCTTTTCTCCATTCCTCTCTTTTCTCCATTCCTCTCTCTTTTCTCCTTCCCTCTCTCTCTTTTCTCCTTCCCTCTCTCTCTTTTCTCCTTCCCTCTCTTCTACTCCTCTTTTTTCCATTCCTCTCTTCTACTCCTCTTTTCTCCATTCCTCTCTCTCTTTTCTCCATTCCTCTCTCTCTTTTCTCCATTCCTCTCTTCTACTCCTCTTTTCTCCTTCCCTCTCCTACTCCTCTTTTCTCCATTCCTCTCTTCTACTCCTCTTTTCTCCTTCCCTCTCCTACTCCTCTTTTCTCCTTCCCTCTCTTCTACTCCTCTTTTCTCCATTCCTCTCTTCTACTCCTCTTTTCTCCATTCCTCTCTTCTACTCCTCTTTTCTCCATTCCTCTCTTCTACTCCTCTGTTCTCCATTCCTCTCTTCTACTCCTCTGTTCTCCTTCCCTCTCCTACTCCTCTTTTCTCCATTCCTCTCTTCTACTCCTCTTTTCTCCATTCCTCTCTTCTACTCCTCTTTTCTCCATTCCTCTCTTCTACTCCTCTTTTCTCCATTCCTCTCTTCTACTCCTCTTTTCTCCATTCCTCTCTTCTACTCCTCTTTTCTCCATTCCTCTCTTCTACTCCTCTTTTCTCCATTCCTCTCTTCTACTCCTCTTTTCTCCTTCCCTCTCCTACTCCTCTTTTCTCCATTCCTCTCTTCTCCTTCCCTCTCTCTCTTTTCTCCTTCCCTCTCTCTTTTCTCCATTCCTCTCTTCTACTCCTCTTTTCTCCTTCCCTCTTTTCTCCTTCCCTCTCTTCTACTCCTCTTTTCTCCTTCTCTTCTACTCCTCTTTTCTCCTTCTCTTCTACTCCTCTTTTCTCCTTCTCTTCTACTCCTCTTTTCTCCTTCTCTTCTACTCCTATTTTCTCCTTCCCTCTCTTCTACTCCTCTTTCTCCTTCCCTCTCTTCTACTCCTCTTTCTCCTTCCCTCTCTTCTACTCCTCTTTTCTCCTTCCCTCTCTTCTACTCCTCTTTTCTCCTTCCCTCTCCTACTCCTATTTTCTCCTTCCCTCTCTTCTACTCCTATTTTCTCCTTCCCTCTCTTCTACTCCTCTTTTCTCCATTCCTCTCTCTTTTCTCCATTCCTCTCTCTCTTTTCTCCATTCCTCTCTCTCTTTTCTCCATTCCTCTTTTCTCCTTCCCTCTCCTACTCCTCTTTTCTCCTTCCCTCTCCTACTCCTCTTTTCTCCATTCCTCTCTTTTCTCCATTCCTCTCTTTTCTCCTTCCCTCTCTCTCTTTTCTCCTTCCCTCTCTCTCTTTTCTCCTTCCCTCTCTCTCTTTTCTCCTTCCCTCTCTCTCTTTTCTCCTTCCCTCTCTCTCTTTTCTCCTTCCCTCTCTCTCTTTTCTCCTTCCCTCTCTCTCTTTTCTCCTTCCCTCTCTCTCTTTTCTCCTTCCCTCTCTCTCTTTTCTCCTTCCCTCTCTCTCTTTTCTCCTTCCCTCTCTCTCTTTTCTCCTTCCCTCTCTTCTACTCCTCTTTTCTCCATTCCTCTCTTCTACTCCTCTTTTCTCCATTCCTCTCTTCTACTCCTCTTTTCTCCATTCCTCTCTTCTACTCCTCTTTTCTCCTTCCCTCTCCTACTCCTCTTTTCTCCATTCCTCTCTTCTCCTTCCCTCTCTCTCTTTTCTCCTTCCCTCTCTCTTTTCTCCATTCCTCTCTTCTACTCCTCTTTTCTCCTTCCCTCTTTTCTCCTTCCCTCTCTTCTACTCCTCTTTTCTCCTTCTCTTCTACTCCTCTTTTCTCCTTCTCTTCTACTCCTATTTTCTCCTTCCCTCTCTTCTACTCCTATTTTCTCCTTCCCTCTCTTCTACTCCTCTTTTCTCCTTCCCTCTCTTCTACTCCTCTTTTCTCCTTCCCTCTCCTCCTATTTTCTCCTTCCCTCTCTTCTACTCCTATTTTCTCCTTCCCTCTCTCTTTTCTCCATTCCTCTCTCTTTTCTCCATTCCTCTCTCTTTTCTCCATTCCTCTCTCTCTTCTCCTTCCCTCTCTCTTTTCTCCATTCCTCTATCTCTTTTCTCCATTCCTCTCTTCTACTCCTCTTTTCTCCTTCCCTCTCTTCTACTCCTCTTTTCTCCTTCTCTCTCTCTCCATCTCTCTCTCTCTCTCTCTCTCCATCCCCCTCTCTCTCTCCTTACCCCCTCCTCTCTTTTCTCCTTACCCCCCCTCGCTCTCTCTGCCTCTATCGTTCTTCCCCTCTGCCCTGTCTGCCATTCTCTACTATCTGTTCTCGTAGATCCTTGCCCTCGCCTCTCCTTCAGGTGTTGTGTTCTTTTTGAACATGGCAGTGGCCTTAGGCCCTTCTTCTCCTAGGGGTGGGTTACTCTACACCCTGACATTGACTACCCAACCCCAGACCTAGAGGTGGGATGAGTGGCAGGGGGTTTCTGGTGCACATCACATCCCTGACCTCTTTTCTGCTCTTATCATCCCTCCATCGCTACGCTACGCTCCGAGGCTGCTCCCTCTCTTCTTTCACTCTCTGCCCTCCCTCTCCCGTCTCCCCCTCTTTCTCCTGCTTTCTCTCAGTCCAGAGCAAAGCTTGACCCAATTCCTCTTTAACAACAACAGTGAAAGGATGGGCCCCACCCCTCTGTTTCTCAGTGTCCCTCAACCTCCACCCCTCTGTTTCTCAGTGTCCCTCAGCCCAGACATAACCCAGACCACTGAGCCCAGCACCAATCTAGTCACAACCCACCCCATTCCCAGCCTCAGCCCCACCTCAAGCCCAAACAGAATCAGCTCAGCACAACCCAAGCCCCAACCTGCCTATACTGGGACGTTTGATGGTGCCCTACAGACTGTAAGGTTCCCACACGCTGAATGCTGATTTGGTTGTTGGCTACAGTCAACAGACCCGGCCAGCCTAGATGGATAACTTATTTTCCCATTTACTCTCTCGTTGGGAGGATTTCTGCTCTTAATTGAAGTGACAGCAGCAGGGTTGTCATGGTGACACTGGGGACATAGATTAAAGCTTGTTGTGAGCGGGGAGAGGATGAGCGGGGGAGGGGGGAGGAGAGGGGTGATGTCTCTTGCTGGCTGCCTGCTGTGCTCTTGGTTGGCCTCATTGACCATCATGCAATGCTCTACACACTAGCATATCTGTGTTAGTATTCACTGCAGCTGCATTGACATAATTGGACTATATAGCCTATATTTCTTCACTGGTTTTATGAAGTAGAAGTAGCTACTGAATGTGTGCAAACATTCCAGAGGAGGACTGCCCAAAGTATGTGAGACTATTTCCTGTGGAGGGTCTTTCAGGACAGGCCTACTGAACATTATGTAGCCCAGCTTCACTTGTCTGTTTTCCGTAGACTTTTAGCTGTGTTTTGGGAGACCAGATGATCGCTATCCGGGCTACTCAATAATATTCATATTGACTTGGCTGAATTCCTCAGTGCTTTTGAATAGCGGAAGGAGGGCAGGCAGTATGTCAGTTGAATCCCTCTGGTATCAGGTGGGTTGAGTTAAGTAATGGTCTTGACTCCTAGATGATTGCAGGGCAGGTGGCTCTTTATTTGAGAGCTGTCCACTCAAGGCAGTGTAAGTCTCTCTCTCTCCCTCCTTTACCCGGGACAGGATTTTGCAGATGGTTTCATGCTCATTGGCATCTAACAAGCAGGTGGTCTGGTCTGAGATGTGGGCGGAGAGAAGAGCAGTCTGGAGAGACTGGAGTCGTCTCCCACACTTCAGAGGTCCTCCTCAAAGGCTCTCAGCTGGAGAGGGAGAGAGGAGGGGAGGATAGTCTCCACCATCAGCCTGCGTGAGAGATGGGGCAGAAAGGAGGAGAGGGGATAGTCTCTCTACCATCAGCCTGCATGAGAGTGGGGGCAGAAAGGAGGAGAGGGGATAGTCTCTTTACCATCAGCCTGTGTGAGAGAGGGGGCAGAAAGGAGAGGGGATAGTCTCTCCACCATCAGCCTGTGTGAGAGAGGGGGCAGAAAGGAGAGGGGATAGTCTCTCCACCATCAGCCTGTGTGAGAGAGGGTATAGTCTCTACACCATCAGCCTGTGTGAGAGAGGGGGCAGAAAGGAGAGGGGATAGTCTACACCATCAGCCTGTGTGAGAGAGGGGGCAGAAAGGAGAGGGGATAGTCTCTACACCATCAGCCTGCGTGAGAGTGGGGGGCAGAAAGGAGGAGAGGGGATAGTCTCTATACCATCAGCCTGTGTGAGAGGGGATAGTCTCTCTACCATCAGCCTGTGGGAGAGGGGATAGTCTCTCTACCATCAGCCTGCGTGGGAGAGGGGATAGTCTCTACACCATCAGCCTGCGTGAAAGAGGGGATAGTCTCTCTACCATCAGCCTGCGTAAGAGAGGGGATAGTCTCTCTACCATCAGCCTGTAGGAGAGGGGATAGTCTCTCTACCATCAGCCTGCGTGGGAGAGGGGATAGTCTCTCTACCATCAGCCTGCGTGGGAGAGGGGATAGTCTCTCTACCATCAGCCTGCGTGGGAGAGGGGATAGTCTCTCTACCATCAGCCTGCGTGGGAGAGGGGATAGTCTCTCTACCATCAGCCTGCGTGGGAGAGGGGATAGTCTCTCTACCATCAGCCTGCGTGGGAGAGGGGATAGTCTCTCTACCATCAGCCTGCATGGGAGAGGGGATAGTCTCTCTACCATCAGCCTGTGTGGGAGAGGGGATAGTCTCTCTACCATCAGCCTGCGTGGGAGAGGGGATAGTCTCTCTACCATCAGCCTGTGTGGGAGAGGGGATAGTCTCTCTACCATCAGCCTGCGTGGGAGAGGGGATAGTCTCTCTACCATCAGCCTGCGTGGGAGAGGGGATAGTCTCTCTACCATCAGCCTGTGTGGGAGAGGGGATAGTCTCTCTACCATCAGCCTGCGTGGGAGAGGGGGGAGAAAGGAGGAGGAGAGGGGATAGTCTCTCCATTTGGTGGGAGAGCGGGACAGAGACATGCAGGACAGACCGATGGGGGTGTACCCTGCCCATGCTTGCCCTCAGGCCAACCTTAGACAAACACGTTGAGTGCTTGGAAGAGCACATAATTTCAATGTGTCACATCAATTTATTTCACGTTTGCAGTGGTGTTGGGAAAGCAGCTCCCTCCTCATTCCACAGCATAACTACTGTGTCGCTGTGTGAAGGAAAGTTCTATGTTTCCACCACAGTTTTTATGTAGCCACTTAAAGCCACTGGTTCTGGCCTATGTAGCCACTGTCTCTATGTAGCCACTGTCTCTATGTAGCCACTGTCTCTATGTAGCCACTGTCTCTATGTAGCCACTGTCTCTATGTAGCCACCGTCTCTGTGTAGCCACCGTCTCTGTGTAGCCACCGTCTCTGTGTAGCCACCGTCTCTGTGTAGCCACCGTCTCTGTGTAGCCACCGTCTCTGTGTAGCCACCGTCTCTGTGTAGCCACCGTCTCTGTGTAGCCACCGTCTCTGTGTAGCCCCCGTCTCTGTGTAGCCCCCGTCTCTGTTCTGTAGCCACCGTCTCTGTTCTGTAGCCACCGTCTCTGTTCTGTAGCCACCGTCTCTGTTCTGTAGCCACCGTCTCTGTTCTGTAGCCACCGTCTCTGTTCTGTAGCCCCCTCCACTAGTGTGTCCTATCCTGCAGTTGTTTTCTAACCATTTCTCTCCTCTCCAGACCTACCTGGTTTAATGGGTCCAATCATCGGGATGTCACCGGATAAGAAAGCTGAAACGCCGGGGATGCAGGAGGAGAGGGCGGGGCTTAGGGGCGTATGTGGGGGGGCGGGGACTCTCCCGGAGGCGGAGTGCGGCGCAGCCAGCCCATTGGCCACCAGCCTGGACCGGGGATCCGGTGGCTCCGAGGATGAGGAGCTCACCAACCTCAACTGGCTCCATGAGAACCTGCTCCAGAACTTTACCCTAGGGGGGCCCGGTGTGGCCGGGGGGGCCCAACCCAGCGCCAGCCCCCTCTTTGACATCGAGGGTGACCCCGGGGCCCCTCAGAACCCATCGTCTTCATCCTCTTACTCCTCGTCGCAGAGGGACTTGTTGAAGTCCAAGCCTCCCTTCTCATTCTCTCTGTTGATCTACATGGCCATAGAGCAGAGCCCCAGTAAGAGGCTGCCGGTGAAGGACATCTATGGTTGGATCCTACAGCACTTCCCCTACTTCTCCTCGGCCCCCACTGGCTGGAAGAACAGCGTCAGACACAACCTGTCACTCAACAAGTGCTTCCGCAAGGTGGAGAGGAGCCTGGGAAAGGTGAGGGAACTATAAGGTCATGCGCAGTGCCTGGGCTTGATTCTCACAAGGGTCACACTAACATGTTATTTAATCATTTGAAAGTTGTCATGCAGACACTGCAGGGTGAGATTGATATGATGACATCATTGTTGTGGGTTTGAAGTGGTCTTCTAATGGGGTTGAAATGAGCTTACAGTATCCTTCCCCATTGAGATGGTTTGTTGTGTAAAGGTGCCACAAAGAGTCATTAGAGTTCTTCACTGATTTTCTGTAGTGGCAGTAGTGTGACATTGACAATGTGCTCAAAGTGTTAGACTAACAGTGTTAACTGTACACCTCCACTCTGTACCTGTGCCTGTATAGGATTTGCAGCTCTCTGTATGGCTGACGGGCAGGGCCAGGGTTTTAACCCACCCTGAGGCCCCCTGACGTGTGTGTGTGTGTGTCAGGGCCAGTGTAGTGCTGCACCCTGCCTGCGGCCCCCTGTGTGCCTCCCCTTGCTGTGATAAGGCTGGGAGAGCCGGTGTATACCAGTCAAGGTCATAGACCCTCCTCTCTCTCCTTCAGAGGAAATGCAAACGCAGCAGTAAGATGGGGCGCTATCTCCCAACTGTAGAGTCACGACCAGGCAGTGGACACACACACTGCAACTGTAGAGCCACGACCAGGCAGTGGACACACACACACACACACTGCAACTGTAGAGTCACGACCAGGCAGTGGACACACACACTGCAACTGTAGAGCCACGACCAGGCAGTGGACACACACACACACTGCAACTGTAGAGTCACGACCAGGCAGTGGACACACACACACACACACTGCAACTGTAGAGTCACGACCAGGCAGTGGACACACACACACACTGCAACTGTAGAGTCACGACCAGGCAGTGGACACACACACTGCAACTGTAGAGCCACGACCAGGCAGTGGACACACACACACACACTGCAACTGTAGAGTCACGACCAGGCAGTGGACACACACACTGCAACTGTAGAGCCACGACCAGGCAGTGGACACACACACACACTGCAACTGTAGAGTCACGACCAGGCAGTGGACACACACACTGCAACTGTAGAGCCACGACCAGGCAGTGGACACACACACACACTGCAACTGTAGAGCCACGACCAGGTAGTGGACACACACACACACTGCAACTGTAGAGTCACGACCAGGCAGTGGACACACACACTGAAACTGTAGAGCCACGACCAGGCAGTGGACACACACACACACACACACTGCAACTGTAGAGCCACGACCAGGCAGTGGACACACACACACACTGCAACTGTAGAGCCACGACCAGGCAGTGGACACACACACACACTGCAACTGTAGAGCCACGACCAGGCAGTGGAAACACACACACACACTGCAACTGTAGAGCCACGAACAGGCAGTGGACACACACACACACTGCAACTGTAGAGTCACGACCAGGCAGTGGACACACACACTGCAACTGTAGAGTCACGACCAGGCAGTGGACACACACACTGCAACTGTAGAGCCACGACCAGGCAGTGGACACACACACACACACACACTGCAACTGTAGAGCCACGACCAGGCAGTGGACACACACACACACACTGCAACTGTAGAGCCACGACCAGGCAGTGGACACACACACACACACACACACACACACACACACACACACTGCAACTGTAGCGCCACGTCCAGGCAGTGGACACACACACACACACACACACACTGCAACTGTAGCGCCACGTCCAGGCAGTGGACACACACACACTGCAACTGTAGCGCCACGTCCAGGCAGTGGACACACACACACACACACTGCAACTGTAGCGCCACGTCCAGGCAGTGGACACACACACACACACACACACACACACACACTGCAACTGTAGCGCCACGACCAGGCAGTGGACACACACACACACTGCAACTATAGCGCCACGTCCAGGCAGTGGACACACACACACTGCAACTGTAGCGCCACGTCCAGGCAGTGGACACACACACACACACACTGCAACTGTAGCGCCACGTCCAGGCAGTGGACACACACACACACACACTGCAACTGTAGCGCCACGTCCAGGCAGTGGACACACACACACACTGCAACTGTAGCGCCACGACCAGGCAGTGGACACACACACACTGCAACTGTAGCGCCACGTCCAGGCAGTGGACACACACATACATACACACACACACACACACACACACACACACACACTGCAACTGTAGCGCCACGACCAGGCAGTGGACACACACACACACACACACACTGCAACTGTAGCGCCACGACCAGGCAGTGGACACACACACACACACACTGCAACTGTAGCGCCACGACCAGGCAGTGGACACACACACACACACACACACACACACACTGCAACTGTAGCGCCAGGCAGAAGACAGGCCCAGGACTGAAGACCTGACCTGCACAAACAGAGGGAGAGAGACGAGTGTCTGTGAAAGAGTGTCTGTGAAAGAGTGTCTGTGAAAGAAGGGGTAGAGAAGGGAAATGAAAGGACGAAGTGAGGGAGAAAGTAGAGCATATATAGGAAAGAGACATGGTTTCTGTAGTTGTGTTGGACACTGGTTCAAGCTCAGCTCGGGGACAAAGAGAATATAACTATACTGTTACAATGGGCTCAGTGGCTAGATGGCATGTAGTCTGCTAGGAGGGGCTGAAGACCAGTTAGAAGTAGAAATGAGCTCAGCGGCAGCAGGACTGTTGTCCTGTGCATCACAATGTAGACAGCCTCTCTGAGTTCAGTGTGCTGGGGGCTCAGTGTGAGCCCACCCGTCTGCTGAGCTGAGTGAGCGCGCAGCACTGGTTTCAGATGACACGCTGCCTGGTGGTTTGCGTTGCCATGGTGACATTTCCTCCTTCCTGCCTGCGAGCCGGCTGGTAATCTGAGTCAAGGTTATATCCCTCCTCCCTCGCTCCTTCCTCCTCCTCCTGGACAGAACCCCAGAGATACATAATGAGAGCACCATTTATACACTCTCACCCCCCACACCCACGTAAACATTTGTTTTTCTTGTGAAAACACCATGGAGACGTGTTGTCTCAGTCGTAGTTCATGAACTTGCATACAGGATATGACAATGCCTTCACATGTCTTTGGCTACTGTAGTGAGAGGTTCTAAAAAGGCAAGTCACATGGACAGCACTATAAAAAGCTAAACTCAGTCCAACCCTGTAATAAATCATTTAAGGACGGTGTGGATTGTTTATCGACTGTTTTCCTCCCATCATGCAGTTCACCCAGCAGGGTCTGGATGGTTTATCACATGCTCAGGTGACTGCATTATGAGTCATCAAAGTTTGTCCTAGTTTAGCAGAGTATAAAACAATCTGAATGGAGAAAGCCTGTTAAAAGCCACTAGAATACATGAGTTGATGTTCTATGGTCATGCAATACTCAGAACATATTTAAAACTGTTTATTATTCAGAAACATAAAATACTGTCAGATACCACCATACTGTCAGATACCACCATACTGTCAGATACCACCATACTGTCAGATACCACCATACTGTCAGATACCACCATACTGTCAGATACCACCATACTGTCAGATACCACCATACTGTCAGATACCACCATACTGTCAGATACCACCATACTGTCAGATACCACCATACTGTCAGATACCACCATACTGTCAAAAATGAGAATATCCTGATATATTGTTTTGGCCATATCGCCCAGCACTAGTCAGACTACCGTGAGAGTCAGCCAAGCAGGCAAAAAAGTTCTAGGTGTTGGCTGTGGAAAATCTAGTAAGCCTAGTCATGATCAGTACTTTACCAAAGTATCTCTTGATACTACCGTGAGATTCTATATGAATTTATCCAATAAGAAATGCTCGGTTTGGAACCATTTTGTTACGATGTGCCCCAATGAACACCTCTCAGGTCAGTCTTACTGCTTTGTGATGTAGTATGTGATGTTTTTTCAGGTGAATGGTAAGGGTTCTCTGTGGTGTGTGGACCCAGAGTACAGACCCAACCTGATCCAGGCCCTGAAGAAGCAGCACTTCCCTGCAGCACATACCTTCTGCACACCACCCGCCTCACCACCCAGCGCCTCCTCACCACCCAGACACCACTTCCTGCAGGGCTGCTCCCTCAAAGGTGATTCCTGACTTTTTTTGTTAATTTTGTACAATGCTACACATTTTGCCAAGAGGTGTAAAGAAAATGTTGCTGTTTTTATAGCAAGTTTGCTGCAATTCTACACATTTTGCCATTGGGCTGAGAGAAGATTTAGCAATTTTATAACTCATTTTGCAATTCTACAACAAAGAAAATGGGGAGGGTGGGATTGATGGCCTTCAAAAGAGGGGCCGCCGCCTGTTGCCCATCCCTGATCTAGAAATAGGATTGGTATTAGATTTGATCCAGTGCATGTGATTTCAAATTCACATGGTTGTTGCCTCTACATATTTCTGTCATGCAACATTGGCCGGCAAAACATTCAGCATCACCATCCCCTCATCTCCAACTGTCATTTTAGTCTTTGATTTCTAATCGTAGATGCATCAAGGTAGATTCTTCTAATCTGTATCCTCCACTTCTCTCTCTCTGTGTGTGTGTGTGTGTCTCTGTCTTGGTGTCTCTCACTTTAACGGTCTCTCTCTCCCCTACCCTCTTGTTTGGTAACCTTGACTACAGAGGCCCTGGTGATGCTGATAGAGTGTAGAGCAGAGCACTCAGTCTCCACTCTAGTTGATTATAAATAATTTAGGGCCCCTGAAGTGAGGTATGGAGAGAGCTAGGAATCCTCTCTTCCTTTACCCCTCTACAGCCTCCTTCGCCAGTCGGCCACACACACACACACGCTCAGGCTATTCCACTGACCACCATGCATGTTCTCTCCTCTTCCAGAGTCTGACATAGATGCTGCCACTGCCATGATGCTCTTAAACTCTGCCCCTGGTCATCACCACGCCAACCCATGTAAGAGACGCCACCCCACACCATGCCTCTTCCACTTCTCTCTGTCTCTACCTTTTCATTACTACTGTCCCCCTTTCTCTCTGTCTCTACCTTTTCATTACTACTGTCCCCCTTTCTCTCTGTCTCTACCTTTTCATTACTACTGTCCCCCTTTCTCTCTGTCTCTACCTTTTCATTACTACTGTCCCCCTTTCTCTCTGTCTCTACCTTTTCATTACTACTGTCCCCCTTTCTCTCTGTCTCTACCTTTTCATTACTACTGTCCCCCTTTCTCTCTGTCTCTACCTTTTCATTACTACTGTCCCCCTTTCTCTCTGTCTCTACCTTTTCATTACTACTGTCCCCCTTTCTCTCTGTCTCTACCTTTTCATTACTACTGTCCCCCTTTCTCTCTGTCTCTACCTTTTCATTACTACTGTCCCCCTTTCTCTCTGTCACTACCTTTTCATTACTACTGTCCCCCTTTCTCTCTGTCACCTGCCCGTTTCACGCTTTCTTCTTGTATTGCTTTTACATCACTCGCCCAGCATCACTCGCCCAGCATCTATCCACCCCTTGTAAAACATCTTCCTGTGTCTCTCTATTGCTTACTATGTACACTCAACAGCACAGTTGAAGTCCTGCATAGTCCCGTTCCAAGCCAGACAAGGTTGCATATAGAATTATCTTCCTGTGAATAAGTGGTGTTGTATTTCATGCCCCCCCCCATGTGTTTTAAGTGTTCATTCCACGAGACACTTCTGCCTCTGCTGTTATGAATCTTAATTGCTGTTATCTGCTGGACACACGGACACTCCCTAGCCTGTTGGACACACGGACCCTCCCTAGCCTGTTGGACACACGGACCCTCCCTAGCCTGCTGGACACACGGACACTCCCTAGCCTGCTGGACACACGGACACTCCCTAGCCTGCTGGACACACGGACACTCCCTAGCCTGCTGGACACACGGACACTCCCTAGCCTGCTGGACACACGGACACTCCCTAGCCTGCTGGACACACGGACACTCCCTAGCCTGCTGGACACACGGACACTCCCTAGCCTGCTGGACACACGGACACTCCCTAGCCTGCTGGACACACGGACACTCCCTAGCCTGCTGGGCACACGGACACTCCCTAGCCTGCTGGGCACACGGACACTCCCTAGCCTGCTGGACACACGGACACACGGACACTCCCTAGCCTGCTGGACACACGGACACTCCCTAGCCTGCTGGACACACGGACACTCCCTAGCCTGCTGGACACACGGACACTCCCTAGCCTGCTGGGCACACGGACACCCCCTAGCCTGCTGGGCACATGGACACTCCCTAGCCTGCTGGACACACGGACACTCCCTAGCCTGCTGGACACACGGACACTCCCTAGCCTGCTGGACACACGGACACTCCCTAGCCTGCTGGACACACGGACACTCCCTAGCCTGCTGGGCACACGGACACTCCCTAGCCTGCTGGGCACACGGACACTCCCTAGCCTGCTGGACACACGGACACTCCCTAGCCTGCTGGGCACACGGACACTCCCTAGCCTGCTGGGCACACGGACACTCCCTAGCCTGCTGGGCACACGGACACTTCCTAGCCTGCTGGGCACACGGACACTCCCTAGCCTGCTGGACACACGGACACTCCCTAGCCTGCTGGACACACGGACACTCCCTAGCCTGCTGCTTATTGGATTAAAAACACTTGACTCTTGATCACATAAGCTACTCTTACTGCCCTGTTGCATTCAGAAACACGGTTTCTTTAGTGTGAAGATGGTTTCTTCCTCAATCTCCCTTTCTCATCTCTCTCTTCTTTCCCTCCCTCTCCCAGGTGAACCAGACAGTCCCCTGGACTTGTCCCAGCCAGACTTGGTCCTGGTGAGCAGCGATCCTAAGCAGGACCACAACTACAGTAGCATGACTCTGCAGCGCTGCTCCTCCCGCTCCTCCTCCTCCTCCCTCTCCTCCCTGGATGAAGGAGGCCCAGGCCACGGCAGGCCGCGCCCACGCCGCGCCGGCAGTGAGGGTTTCCATAGCGAAGAGGAGGACTCTGACCTCGGGGACCGGGACGAGAGGGGCGGCCACTCCCAGCCTGCTCCTCATCGCCCCTCCCCCTCTTCCTCCTCGGTGAAGTGCCCGGCAGGTAAGAGGGCACGTAGGGAGCTGACAGCCAAGCCGGAGCTGGATGAGGAGCTGAAGGAGGCGGCCGGGTCTCTGCTTCACCTGGCTGGGATCCGTACCTCCATGGAGCTCAACAAACGCAGTGCCAAGAGCAAAAAACTGAACAGGAAATGAGGTGGTCGTACTGCCTCGCCCTCAGACTCCCGCCCCTGTAACCCTGATCTGATTGTGTGTCCTACTGATAGGTCCAGGTTGTGCCGCCTCCTGCTTTTCTGATTGCTGATTTTTGAGCCAGTTTTTTGGTTTGACACATGATGGGATGGGAAATCCCTCCCTATCCCAACACAACAAATGGCAATAGTATCATTCACACACAGGAGAATAAAGCCATATTGAGACTTTTGTAACTTGGGCGCGTCAGGTGGGTGGGGTTAAGTGGGGTGCTTGGGGACTACTGTGAAGAACCATCACAATACCCATCTATCCAAAACGAACTGCCTGTTTCTGATGGCTTCTCCACAGATCCTCGCAATTCAAAGGATTTTCTTCTGGATAAAAGACAAGACCAGAAAAAGCTTAAAGTTTTTAAAACTCAAAGCATTGCATGCTTCCTCCTCAACCTGTATCCTCTTCCAAGTGAACCTATTTATAAGAGAATGAGTGCATGTCTGTAACAAACAACTAACCTCTCATCTTCTCCTCAGTTTCTCCCTTCTCCGTGCAAAAATCGAATAACAACATGCCACTGTTTTTTGATAGGCGACAACCTTGGCCTGGAAATAACAAAGAGATGCAATAATTGATCCGTAACCTTAAACTGCTCTTTATTATTTCATTTGTTCAATGTTGGTATTTTTCTTGGGTTGATGACAACACTGGTGTCTAAAAGCAGTACATTATTGGGAATGTATTGAAGTAGTGAGATTCATGGCACTGGCTGTTTAGAGTGATCTGAACAATCTGATCCCAGAGCAGAACACTGGACTGGTTCCATGTCAGGATGTAATAGCCTGGTGGGGAAATGTTGGAACTCTGCTACTGCCGTGTTAAGAAAAGAATGAAACAAAGATAACTGACTGTGTGAAGACTGGCACGGTGAGGAAGAGTCCACTCTGGTTTCCTACACTGAGAGGAAAAGGTCATTACATCGTCGTACCATCAGAACCCACTCGTCTTCATGGCTTTTCCTCTGTGGCCCCTCTTCTGTTATACATACATTATTTGTGTTTAGTGTGTAAACTGAGAAATGACACATTTGATACAGGATTTATTTGTGATTCTTCTCTTGATCTATCCTGTTCTTGTCCTACCCTGTCCTACCCTACCCTACCCTACCCTGTCCTATCCTATCCTATGCAAGGTGTATCTGGCTGAAACACAGCTACGGTTGTAACCATCGTGATCCCAAGACGATGCGCTTGCAGGAGAGCACTCACTGGCAGATGTGCTGCTCAGTTTTCAATCATGTAATATTAGTCACACCTACTGACTTTTAGTATTCAGGCCAAAGGGAAGTTAAGACAAGGATTTAGTTCTAATAACGTTGTAGTGAGGTTAGATTGACAATATTGTACTATTTACTGCCTGTTGTTGGCTGTGGCAAAGTTCCGACTGTGTTGCCAGAAAGAGGCTTTGCTTTGTCTTGCTCCACAATAAGAAACCACAAAGGGAGGAGGGAGGCGAAAATCAGGAAGCACACCACCCTCTTCGCTCCGCTGTACAGTAATGTGTTTACTGCCAGTTGATTGCATAGAGTTCAGTGACGGGAAGTACAGGATGTTGCAACAGAACCTGTGAAGAGAAGAGGCCAGACTGGTTTTCTTTCGGTGCTTGCATGCATTAACCTGCATTAGTAAGCAAAATGCCAAAAGCCCACAGCATGCCCATATGATAGAAATGCTTTTAGCTGGTTCACTGTATGACAGTATACTGCCCTCTGTCATGAGCCCACTTAACTTTCCACTTCTGTTGTATAATATTAAATGAATTGACTTCCATAAATACAGATTGCATGCAGTGCCAAACATTCATTTGTACCATTGCGACCATGTTCATCTCCTCACAGTTTTTGTGACTGACAGTAACATTGGTGCCCTAGAAGCCAACTAATAGGGAATGTAGGAGGACTCTGACCTTGTGGACTGACTTTAGTCTGACATGCAGTTTATTTTTTAGTTGTTCGGGAATGGGAAGCGCTTTGTTCCTAGAATGGAAATGTTGTTGTTAGAACTAAACCGCGGTTCTCCTAAATAAGATGGACATAGAATACACTGTCTGTGAATAAACAAAGAACAAATTAATGTTGTCCATTAAATCATCAATGTATTTATTATAATTAATTTATAATGGGACGATTGAATGGAACTTCTATCAAATAAATGTCATTTGAAGCGAGTGGAAAGGTTACTTCCTCTCTCCCCTCTGGAAAATGATTTAGATTTTCTTCATTTTACTGCCATAGACCAATACTTTCACTATGTGATATAGTGATAAAGATGTGATCTGTGTCTGAGAAAGTATTTTGCCAATGTATTTGGTCTTTCCACCAGGGATTTTTCAATTTAACCACGACTGCCAAGTGTACCGATTGTTTTGTTGTTGAACTGGATGGAAGAAAATTGCTGAGCAAATTGATCCTGAACCATTTTTTGCCAACAGTGGTGTTGTACAGAGAAAGCCGGCGTAGACGTTTCAGATGAATGGATATTTCCTAACTATTGAGAACTTCTCATTTGATTTGAATCATCAAACTTCACAGCCTTTATCTGAATTAGTATTGTTTAAGTTTCTATAATATTCTGACTGCCAGAAGTAGTCGCACCATAGATATTAGTTGGCACTCCTTCTCCATGTTAGGATCCTGCCACCATAGAAGTCATCTACATGTTTCCAAGGGTTGCCCTGGTGTTAGTCTTGGTACCCCCATGGACTTCTGTTTAAACTTAGATAGTTTGAGGACAACTTCCAGTAACTTGTTCATGCTGTAGTGCTTGTAGCTAGAAGGAAGATGTTATCAGACTCAAAGTGAACTTTATCCTGAGTGTCTTAGTAAGTGAATGTTTTTGAGATGGATCTTTAGGACTACCTGCATGACATGGGGCTCTAAGACACACCGTGGGGTACCCCAGGGGTCTATATTTTTCACTTTACACAGTGATACATTGTTAGACTCAAAGCTGCATACATAGGATTGCTTCATTGTTTGAAAACTTGTTATTGGATATTGAATATGTGATTTTTATTTTTTCAAAAATGCAGTTGCAATTTATTGATTCTGATAAAGCGTTTTGTGTTGAACTAACTAAAGCTGCCAACCCAGTATCAGTCAGTCGTCTGCCATGTCTGTTAGACAGACACACCTTTTGGTTTTTGTATGCTAACCTCTGTTAATAAAATGTTTATAAAGTTTATTTTCGCCAAAGATATGCAATTGCATTATATATGGTATTACAAAATAAAACAAATATTGTTTTATCATTTTTGTGTTTTTCATGTTATTGTTTACTTTGAACTATTATAAAGAAACTTCTGACTAATCAAAGGATATATCAGGATAAATGGACTGTTTCATCTGAGGCACAATCCAAAATGACATTAACATCTGGTGCATTTGTGAAAAATAATGATGCATTCCATAAACTACACATTTGAACAACCAAGAATGTGTGACTCAGGCAGCCCCATTTGTTTTGTTTTTTACAAATTTGATCAGTTCCCAAAAAGTTCTGATGTGAAAAGATCTGTGATTTGGTCAAAAGCCCAATTAGTGGGGAAAAATATCAGAATGGTCTGCCTGTGTAAACCATCAGTCATTGGTTATGAAACCCGAAAGTGAAGGGATCATGCTTTAGTAATAGAATGGTGATCAACATCGCCACCTGCTGTTTAGAGGAGGCAATCACTAAAATGTAAAACGTAATGGAGGTCAGAAGTGACTGTTGAAATGCAAATAATTATAGGTCCCTTTGTCCCAAAAGTATTTTTTTGTGTCATTCTCCTTTAAAATGTAAAACACATTTTATTTCTTACTTCGAAACAGAGTGCTAACGTGGTTAAAACGGTCAAAATCATTTCTAAACTAAGGAGGTAACTACTTTTTTGTGATTTGTTCTAATTATAAGACCCCTTGAAGTATCAAAAATAATATTTGATGAGGAATTATTTTTGGCCTGACTGCTATTAGCCCATACAAATGCACTGAATAACAGATTCAATACATGGAATAACTATATGCCCCACAAAAAAAGTGTCTGTCCTGTATCTGAGAGATGCACTAAACAGTCAACCCTGTCTATGCCGGGGGGTTCTAAACTATATAGAATTGTTTTAAGGGCTTTCGAGTGGCGCAGCGGTCTAAGGCACTGCATTTCAGTGCTAGTGGTGACACTACAGATACCCTGGTTTGAATCCAGGCTGTATCACAACCGGACGTGATTGGAAGTCCCGTAAGGCGGTGCACAATTGGCCCAGCGTTGTCTGGGTTTGGCCGGTGTAGGCTGTCATTGGAAATAAGAGTTTGTTCTCAACTGACTTGCCTCGTTAAAGGTTAAAAGTGTTACATAGCCGCGGTGGTTTGAGATCGATTATTATGCTAATTAGATTTCTGCTGGGGCAGGGACATTGACTTTAGGGGATTTTAACAAGTCTTAGCTGATATATAATTATATTCTTAGACCTAGATAATACAGTAGCATCCTCTAGTAGTGAAACATTCTTTTATCAATGAGTTTACTTCTAAACTTGGTGATGTAACACAGATAAATCTGTTTTATTCATGTCTAGATAGTATTTTCCTGGTTAATAACCCATTACAGTCTAAGCCCTGTTCGTGAGAGTCTCACCTTTACACTGAGGGATTATAAGTGTGTAGCCCCAACTGTTCGGACGCTACAGACAGAAGTCGACAGATCGGCTGTGTCGACTTTAGAGTCCCAAGATGCTTGTTGGGGTCATTGAGCAACACCATGGTGTTCGTGAGAGTCTCAACTTTCCATAGAGGGTTCATAATAGGTTATAGACAAACCGTTCAGACGCTACAGACGATTGTGAGAAGGACATTTTTTGGGGGATGTCTCATGGTTTGACAAACATTGCTCTAGCTCTGTCACCTTTCACCGCAGGTGACTCATGGTCTGACAAACATTGCTCTAGCTCTGTCACCTTTCACCGCAGGTGACTCATGGTCTGACAAACATTGCTCCAGCTCTGTCACCTTTCACAGCAGGTGACTCATGGTCTGACAAACATTGCTCTAGCTCTGTGGATGAGCGACATCGGAGGAAGCAGTGGATTGAGACGCAGAAAAACATATATCAATTCAATTCAAACGGCTTTATTGGCATGGGAAACATGTTTACATTGCCAAAGCAAATGGATAGACAGTAAACAAAAGGGAAATAAACAAGGGAAACATTAGTAAACACTCAAAGAATATCGACATTTTAAATGTTATATTATTGGCTATGTACAGTGTTGTAACAATGTGAATGTAGTTGAACTTTGGAAGGGAAAATAAATAAGATAAATATAGGTTGTATTTACAATGTTGATAGTTCTTCAATGGTTGCCCTTTTCTCATGGCAATGGGCCACAAATCATGCTGCTGTGAATGCACACTGCGGTATTTCGCCTAACAAATATGGGAGTTTATCAATGTTTGATTTGTTTTGAAATTCTTTGTGGGTCTGTGTGATCTGTGGGAAAATACATCTCTAAAGTGGTCATAAATTTGGCAGGAGTTTAGCAAGTGCAGCTAAGTTTGCACCTCATTTTGTGGGCAGTCTTCTGCCTATGGTGGCCTCTCTCAATAGCAAGGCTAAGCTCACTCAGTCTGTACATAGTCAATCATTTTCATAAATTTGGGGTCAGTCACATTGGTCAGGTATTCTGTCACTGTACTCTCTGTTCAGGGTCAGATAGTATTCCAATTTGCTCTGTTATTCGGTTGATTCTTTCCAGTGTGTCAAATAGTTATGTTTTTGCTTTCTTATAATTTGGTTGGTCCAAATGTGTTTCTGTCCTGAGGCTGTGGGGTCTATTTACATTTCTGAATAGAGCCCCAGAACCAGCTGGCTGAGGGGACACTTCTCTCGGTTCATCTCTCTGTAGCTGATGGCATTATTGTGGAATGTGTGGGCATCGCTTCCTTTTAGGTGGTTGTAGAATTTAACAGCTCTTTTCTGGATTTTGATAACTAGCGGGTATTGTCCTAATTATGCTCTGCATGGATTGTTTGGAGTTTTGCGTTGTACACTAAGTATATTTTTTCAATTGGGTGTTTGTCCCATTTCAAGAATTCTTGGTTGGTGAGTGGACCCCAGGCCTCACCACCATAGAAGGCAATGTGTTTGATAACTGATTGAAGTACTTTTAGCCAGATCCTAATTGGGATGTTGAGTTTTATGTTCCTTTTTGATGGCATAGAAGGCCCTTCTTGCCTCGTCTCTTAGATCTTTCACAGCCTTGTGGAAGTTACCTATGGTGTTGATGTATACGCTGAGGTAGGTGTGTGCTCTAGGGCAACAGTGGCTAGATAGAATTTGTATGTGTTGCCTGGCTAGTGGACCTTTTTTGGAACACAATTATTTTTGTCTTGACTGAGATTTACTGTCAGGGCCCAAGTCTGACAGAATCTGTGCAGAAGATCTAGGTGCTGCTGTAGGCCCTCGTTGGTTGGGGACAGAACCACCAGATCATCTGCAAACAATACACATTTGATTTATGAATCCAGTAGGGTGAGGGCAGGTGCTGCAGACTTTTCTAGTGGCCTCGCCAATTCATTGATATACATGCTGAAGAGGGTGGGGCTCAAGCTGCATCCCTGTCTCACCCCACTGCCCTGAGGAAAGATATCTGTGTGTTTATTGCCCATTTCAACTGCACACTTGTTGTTTGTGTACATTGATTTTATAATGTCATATGCTTTCCTCCCAACACCGCTTTCCATCAATTTGTATAGCAGACCCTCTTGCCAAATTGAACAAAAAGCTTTTTTGAAATCAACAAAGCATGAGAAGACTTTGTTTTTGTTTTGTTTGTTTGTTAATAAGGGTATGCAGGGTGTGCACGTGGTCTATTGTACGGTATTTTGGTAAGAAGCAAATTTGACATTTGCTCAGGACATTGTTTTCACTGAGAAAATGTTGGAGTCTGCTGTTGATGTACATATGTACATACTACCTCAATTGGCCCGACCAACCAGTGCTCCCGCACATTGGCTAACCAGGCTATCTGCATTGTGTCCCACCACCCGCCAACCCCTCTATACGCTACTGCTATTCTGTTCATCATATATGCATAGTCACTTTAACCATATCTACATGTACATACTACCTCAATCAGCCTGACTAACCGGTGTCTGTATATAGCCTCTCTACTGTATATAGCCTCTCTACTGTATAAAGCCTCCCTACTGTATGTAGCCTCGCTACTTGTATAGCCTCTCTACTGTATAAAGCCTCCCTACTGTATGTAGCCTCGCTACTTGTATAGCCTCTCTACTGTATAAAGCCTCCCTACTGTATATAGCCTCGCTACTTGTATAGCCTCTCTACTGTATAAAGCCTCCCTACTGTATATAGCCTCGCTACTTGTATAGCCTCTCTACTGTATAAAGCCTCCCTACTGTATATAGCCTCGCTACTTGTATAGCCTCTCTACTGTATAAAGCCTCCCTACTGTATATAGCCTCGCTACTTGTATAGCCTCTCTACTGTATAAAGCCTCCCTACTGTATGTAGCCTCGCTACTTGTATAGCCTCTCTACTGTATAAAGCCTCCCTACTGTATGTAGCCTCGCTACTTGTATAGCCTCTCTACTGTATAAAGCCTCCCTACTGTATATAGCCTCGCTACTTGTATAGCCTCTCTACTGTATAAAGCCTCCCTACTGTATGTAGCCTCGCTACTTGTATAGCCTCTCTACTGTATAAAGCCTCCCTACTGTATGTAGCCTCGCTACTTGTATAGCCTCTCTACTGTATATAGCCTCACTACTGTATAAAGCCTCCCTACTGTATGTAGCCTCGCTACTTGTATAGCCTCTCTACTGTATATAGCCTCACTACTGTATGTAGCCTCGGTTCTGTATATAGCCTCACTACTGTATATAGCCTCACTACTGTATGTAGCCTCGCTACTTGTATAGCCTCTCTACTGTATAAAGCCTCACTACTGTTTTTCACTGTCTTTATACTGTTGTTTTTATTTCTTAACTTACCTATTGTTCACCTAATACTTTTTTTGCACTATTGGTTAGAGCCTGTAAGTAAGCATTTCACTGTAAGGTCTACTACACCTGTTGTATTCGGCGCACGTGACAAATAAATGTTGATTTGATCCTGCAGAGGATTGTTTCTGATATTGGTGCTGACGCATAGTTCAAGGTAATTATTGGGGTCAAATTTGTCTCCAGTTTTGTGGATTGGGGTGATCCGGCCTTGGTTCTAAATATTAGAGAATATAGCAGAGCTGAGGATGATGTTGAAGAGTTTAAGAATAGCCCATTTGAATGTGTGGTCTATATTTTTATAATATTGTTTAGTATACCATCAACACCACAGGCCTTTTTGAGTTGGAGGGTTTGCATTTTATCCTGTAGCTCAACCAATGTAATTGGAGAGTCCAGTGGGTTCTGCTAGTCTTTAATAGCTGATTCTAAGTTTTGTAAATTATCATGTTCAGTGTATTCAGAAAGTATTCAGACCCCTGGCCTTTTTCCACATTTTGTTACATTACGCCTTATTCTTAAATTGATTAAATTGTTCCCCCCCCCCCCCTCATCAATCTACACACAATAGCCCATAATGACAAAGCAAAAACAGGTTGAGAAATTTGAACAAATTCCTAAAAAATACAAAACTGAAATATTGTATTTACATAAGTATTCAGTACTCAGTACTTTGTTGAAGCACCTTAGACAGCGATTCCAGCCTCGAGTCTTCTTGGGTATGACGCTACAAGCTTGGCACACCTGTATTTGGGGAGTTTCTCCCATTCTTCTCTGTAGATCCTCTCAAGCTCTGTTAGGTTGGATGGGGAGTGTCGCTGCACAGCTATTTTCAGGTCTCTCCAGAGATGTTTGATTGGGTTCAAGTCCGGGCTCTGGCTGTTCCACTCAAGGACATTCAGAGACTTGTCCCGAAGCCACTCCTGCATTGTCTTGGCTGTGTGCTTAGGGTCGTTGTCCTATTGGATGATCAACCTTCACCCCAGAATGAGGTCCTGAGCGCTCTGGAGCAAGTTTTCATCAAGAATCTCTCAGTACTTTGCTCTGTTCATCTTTCCTTTGCTCCTGACCAATTTCCCTGTCCGTGCCGCTGAAAAGCTTCCCCACAACAGGATGCTAACACCACCATGCTTCACCGTAGGGATGGTGCCAGGTTTCCTCCAGATGTGACGCTTGGCATTCAGGCCAAAGAGTTCAATCTTGGTTTCATCAGAGCAGAGAATCTTGTTTATCAGGGTCTGAGAGTCTTTAGGTGCCTTTTGGCAAACTACAAGTGGGCTGTCATGTGCGTTTTACTGAGGAGTGGCTTCCGTCTGGCCACTCTACCATAAAGGCCTGATTGGTGGAGTGCTGCAGAGATGGTTGTCCTTCTGAAATGTTCTCCCATCTCCACATAGAAACTCTGTCAGAGTGACCAACGGATTCTTGGTCACCTCCCTGACCAAGGCCCTTCTCCCTCGATTGCTCAGTTTGGCCGGGCGGCCAGCTCTGGGAAGAGTCTTGGTGGTTCCTAACTTATTCCATTTAAGAATGATGGAGGCCACTATGTTTTGGGAACCTTCAATGCTGCAGATATTTTTTGGTACCCTTCCCCAGATCTGTGCCTCGACACAATCATGTCTCGGGAGTTCTATGGACAATTCCTTCGACCTCATGGCTTGGTTTTTGCTCTGACATGCACTGTCAACTGTGGGAGTTTATATAGACAGGTGTGTGCCTTTCCAAATCATGTCCAATCAATTGAATTTACCACAGGTGGACTCCAATCAAGTTGTAGGAACATCTCAAGGATGATCAATGGAAACAGGCTGCACCTGAGCTCAATTTTGAATCTCATAGCAAAGGATCTGAATACTTATGTAAATAAGGTATTTCTGTTTTTTACATTTAATAAATTAGCATTTCAAAAAAACTATTTTCGCTTTGTCATTATGGGGTATTGTGTGTAGATTGATGAGGAATATATTTGATTTGATCCATTTTAGAATAAGGCTGTAACGTAACAAAATGTGGAAAACGTCAAGGGGACTGAATACTTTCTGAATGCACTGCTATATGTTTTTTGCCCTTGGTTCTTTGTTATATGGCCGAAAAGGTTGGAGAAGTGGTTTATCCATACATCTCCATTTTGGATAGATAGCTCTTTGTGTTGTTTGTTTAGTGTGTTCCAATTTTCCCTGAAGTGATTTGATTCTATGGATTCCTCAATCACAATGAGCTGTTTTCTGTCATTCTGTTCCTTCTTTTTTCTTTGTGTATTTGTTTTTGTGTTCCACCACAGTGAAGGCGTAAGCTAAGGTTTTCTGGTTCTCTGTGTTTTTGGTTGGATAGGTTTAATCAATTTCTTTCTTAGGTTTATACATTTTTCATCAAACCATTTCTCATTGTTAGTTGTCTTAGGTTTTCTGCCAGAACTTACATTTGATATGTCAGCTGAAAGGTCAAATATATTGTTCAGGCTTTCTACTTCTAAGTTATGTTGTTGGCCAATTGTTTGTTGATAGGTTAATACACTACCCTCCTTCCATCTATACAATTTCTTAATAGTATGTAGTTTGTTGGGCTTTGATGCCTCATGCTTGATTCTTACTCCGTTCAAGTAGATTGTAATTTTGCTGTGATCTGATAAGAGTGTCAGTGGGCTGACTGTAAACGCTCTGAGAGACTCTGGGTTGAGGTCAGTGATAACATAGTCTACAGTACTACTGCCAAGAGATGAGCTATAGGTGTACCTACCGTAGGAGTCCCCTTGAAGCCTACCGTTGACTATGCACTTACCCAGCGTGCAACAAAGCTGCAAGAGTTGTGACCTGTTTTTGCTGGTTATGTTGTCGTAGTTGTGTCTAATGGGGGAGGGGCATATGTTGGAGGGAATGCTGTCATCTCCAGGTATGCGTTTGTCCCCCTGTGTGTTAAGGGTGTCAGGTTTTTGTCCAGTTCTGGCATTTAGGTCACCACAGACTAGTAGATGTCCCTGGAAAGGATTGGTGTCCTCGTCTAGGATGGAGAAGCTGCCTTCATTAAGGTATGGGGATTCTAGTGGGGGGACTATAGGTATCACACAGGAGGATGTTTTTCTCTGTTGAGATCATTGGGCTCCTGAGTAGCGTAGCAGTCTAAGGCAGTGCATCTCAGTGCAAGAGGCATCACTGCAATCCCTGGTTCGAATCCAGGCTGCATCACATATGGCCGTGATTGGGAGTCCCATAAGGTGGTACACAATTGGCCCAGTGTCATCTGGGTTTGGCCGGGGTAGGCCGTCATTGTAAATAAGGGGAGGGTTTGGCCGGGGTAGGCCGTCATTGTAAATAAGGGGAGGGTTTGGCCGGGGTAGGCCGTCATTGTAAATAAGGGGAGGGTTTGGCCGGGGTAGGCCGTCATTGTAAATAAGGGGAGGGTTTGGCCGGGGTAGGCCGTCATTGTAAATAAGGGGAGGGTTTGGCCGGGGTAGGCCGTCATTGTAAATAAGAATTAGTAGTAAACTGACTTTCCTAGTTAAAAAAAAAAAAAATGCCCTTTTGAATTTCAAGCCAAATGTTTCTGTTTTGATTTATGTAATAGTTCTTATAATAATGAAATAATTGTTATTTTAAAAATTGTATTTTGTGTTATTGACTGTACGTTTGTTTATGTGTAACTCTGTGTAGTTATTTTTGTCGCACTGCTTTGCTTTATCTTGACCAGGTCACAGTTTTAAATGAGAACTTGTTCTCAACTGGCCTACCTGGTTAAATGAAGGTGAAATAAAATAAATAATAGATGAGTTAGGTCTTTTCTATACCAGATTAGCATACCCCCCTGAGTCCCTTCCCTGTTTCGCACCTGGTAGTTTGGTAGATGGAACTACCAGCTCTCTGTAACCTAGAGGGTAACCAGTGGGTCCGTCTCCTCTATACCAGGTTTCTTGTAGGATGACAATGTCTGTATTTATAGTTTTTGGTGAATTCCAGGTTCCTGCTCTTTAGGCCTTGGATATTCCAGGATGAGATAGTGAAGGTTTGTGTTCCATAAAGTATCCAATGTTGTTAGTCCTGTGGTTTGGCCTCAGACCAGTAAGTATGAGCAGAGCCTGCTGAGCATCTGATACATGCCAATGGCTTGGGCTAGTGTAGAGTGGGGTTGCTTCTGTTTGCCTGCTCACGGCCTGGGCGTATGTGTGATTTTCATGTTGAGGCCCTCTTTGCAGAGTTGGGGGGCAGGAGGGGCATAGTCTGATCTGAGTGGGCCTGAGGAGAGGTGTGGGCATGGGGTGTGGGCATGGTTGGTTTGGGGGAGTATTGATTGGTCAGGGTGGGGGTGTGAATGTGGCTGGTGGTTCTGTGGTCTGGATGTAGGTCCTCTAGGTGTAGGTCCTGGGGGGTCCCGCAGGTCTGGGAGAGTGTCTCGCTGGTCTCGCTGGTCTGGGCGGGGTGTCCATTGAACTGTTGCTCCTGTGTGAGTTGTTAGGGCTGCGGTTGAGGGCGATGTCCTTTAGGGTCCTGGCGAAAGTGGGCACTGCTGCCTTGTTTAGGTGGACCTGGTCGTAAAGGCTGTTCAAGTCTAGGGTGAAGTGGTGAGCCAGGTAAACATTAGATTTTGAGGCAAAGTCACGGGAAATACTTGCGTTTACCCGCTGCATGGTAGCAGGGTAGAAGTCTTTTTGTGGTAGCAGGGTGGAGATAACCACTTGTGCGTGGAGGAATGTAGAAGAAGCCTTTTCAATCACTCTCTTGAGTGCTGTGCCTGTGTTTATCATTATTTGGCTGGGTGACCCTAATTGGTCCTCATACAGAAGGTCTAGGGCGCACGCTGGGTGTTTGGACACTAGAGTTTAGACACTGTGTGTTTGTGAAAAAGTGTATTTTCTTATATATATTTCTCGTTTGAGTCCATATGGATTACAATCTGTGGCTTGTTTGACAGGGGGGGGGGGGTGCTAGGAGGGTGTGGGGTCCCCTGGGCTTGGGGTTCTTCATTTATCTGTCCTGCTGTGATATCGAGGCTATGTTCAGGATCTGAGGTGGGATGTTCTGCTGGCTTCTCTAGCTTAAACTGACAGATTTGAATGGGGATTCTGTTATTACGCTAATTACATTTCTGTGGGGGTGCGGACATCGACTCTAGTGGGTTTTAAGTTATCATGTCCAGCATTGGGCCCCGGTGTAAAACGGTATTGCAATACAGACTGACATTGTGTTCTAAGGTTGTGTATTGTGTGTGTGACAGGACAACACACACACACACACAGGGAACATGCAAGGAATGAAGGAATGCCCTCTCTTACAAAATATTATTTCATGGCTATACACTACAGCAAAGAGATAAGATTATGTAAGAAATACACAGCAATTTTTTATTGAACCTTTATTTAACTAGGCAAGGCAGTTAAAGAACAAATTGTTATTTACAATGATGGCCTACACCGGCCAAACCCGTGCCAATTGTGCACCCCCCTATGGGACTCCCAATCACAGCTGGTTGTGATACAGCCTGGAATCAAACCAGGGTGTTTGTAGTGATGTCTCAAGCACTGAGATGCAGTGCCTTAGACCGCTGAACCAGGGTCTGTAGTGACACCTCTAACACTGAGATGCAGTGCCTTAGACCGCTGAACCAGGGTCTGTAGTGACACCTCTAACACTGAGATGCAGGGCCTTAGACCGCTGAACTAGGGTCTCTAGTGATACCTCTAACACTGAGATGCAGGGCCTTAGACCGCTGAACCAGGGTCTGTAGTGACACCTCTAACACTGAGATGCAGTGCCTGAGACCGCTGAACCAGGGTCTGTAGTGACACCTCTAACACTGAGATGCAGGGCCTTAGACCGCTGAATCAGGGTCTGTAGTGACACCTCTAACACTGAGATGCAGGGCCTTAGACCGCTGAACCAGGGTCTGTAGTGACACCTCTAACACTGAGATGCAGGGCCTTAGACCGCTGAACCAGGGTCTGTAGTGACACCTCTAACACTGAGATGCAGTGCCTTAGACCGCTGAACCAGGGTCTGTAGTGACACCTCTAACACTGAGATGCAGGGCCTTAGACCGCTGAACCAGGGTCTGTAGTGACACCTCTAACACTGAGATGCAGGGCCTTAGACCGCTGAACCAGGGTCTGTAGTGACACCTCTAACACTGAGATGCAGGGCCTTAGACCGCTGAACCAGGGTCTGTAGTGACACCTCTAACACTGAGATGCAGGGCCTTAGACCGTTGAACCAGGGTCTGTAGTGACACCTCTAACACTGAGATGCAGGGCCTTAGACCGCTGAACCAGGGTCTGTAGTGACACCTCTAACACTGAGATGCAGGGCCTTAGACCGCTGAACCAGGGTCTGTAGTGACACCTCTAACACTGAGATGCAGGGCCTTAGACCGCTGAACCAGGGTCTGTAGTGACACCTCTAACACTGAGATGCAGGGCCTTAGACCGCTGAACCAGGGTCTGTAGTGACACCTCTAACACTGAGATGCAGGGCCTTAGACCGTTGAACCAGGGTCTGTAGTGACACCTCTAACACTGAGATGCAGGGCCTTAGACCGCTGAACCAGGGTCTGTAGTGACACCTCTAACACTGAGATGCAGGGCCTTAGACCGCTGAACCAGGGTCTGTAGTGACACCTCTAACACTGAGATGCAGTGCCTTAGACCGCTGAACCACGGTCTGTAGTGACACCTCTAACACTGAGATGCAGGGCCTTAGACCGCTGAACTAGGGTCTCTAGTGATACCTCTAACACTGAGATGCAGGGCCTTAGACCGCTGAACCAGGGTCTGTAGTGACACCTCTAACACTGAGATGCAGTGCCTTAGACCGCTGAACCAGGGTCTGTAGTGACATCTCTAACACTGAGATGCAGTGCCTTAGACCGCTGAACCAGGGTCTGTAGTGACACCTCTAACACTGAGATGCAGTGCCTTAGACCGCTGAACCAGGGTCTGTAGTGACATCTCTAACACTGAGATGCAGTGCCTTAGACCGCTGAACCAGGGTCTGTAGTGACACCTCTAACACTGAGATGCAGGGCCTTAGACCGCTGAACCAGGGTCTGTAGTGACACCTCTAACACTGAGATGCAGGGCCTTAGACCACTGAACTAGGGTCTCTAGTGATACCTCTAACACTGAGATGCAGGGCCTTAGACCGCTGAACCAGGGTCTGTAGTGACACCTCTAACACTGAGATGCAGTGCCTGAGACCGCTGAACCAGGGTCTGTAGTGACACCTCTAACACTGAGATGCAGGGCCTTAGACCGCTGAATCAGGGTCTGTAGTGACACCTCTAACACTGATATGCAGGGCCTTAGACCGCTGAACCAGGGTCTGTAGTGACACCTCTAACACTGAGATGCAGGGCCTTAGACCGCTGAACCAGGGTCTGTAGTGACACCTCTAACACTGAGATGCAGGGCCTTAGACCGCTGAACCAGGGTCTGTAGTGACACTTCTAACACTGAGATGCAGGGCCTTAGACCGCTGAACCAGGGTCTGTAGTGACACCTCTAACACTGAGATGCAGGGCTTTAGACCGCTGAACCAGGGTCTGTAGTGACACCTCTAACACTGAGATGCAGGGCCTTAGACCACTGAACCAGGGTCTGTAGTGACACCTCTAACACTGAGATGCAGGGCCTTAGACCGCTGAACCAGGGTCTGTAGTGACACCTCTAACACTGAGATGCAGGGCCTTAGACCGCTGAACTAGGGTCTCTAGTGATACCTCTAACACTGAGATGCAGGGCCTTAGACGCTGAACCAGGGTCTGTAGTGACACCTCTAACACTGAGATGCAGTGCCTGAGACCGCTGAACCAGGGTCTGTAGTGACACCTCTAACACTGAGATGCAGGGCCTTAGACCGCTGAACCAGGGTCTGTAGTGACACTTCTAACACTGAGATGCAGGGCCTTAGACCGCTGAACCAGGGTCTGTAGTGACACCTCTAACACTGAGATGCAGGGCTTTAGACCGCTGAACCAGGGTCTGTAGTGACACCTCTAACACTGAGATGCAGGGCCTTAGACCACTGAACCAGGGTCTGTAGTGACACCTCTAACACTGAGATGCAGGGCCTTAGACCGCTGAACCAGGGTCTGTAGTGACACCTCTAACACTGAGATGCAGGGCCTTAGACCGCTGAACTAGGGTCTGTAGTGACACCTCTAACACTGAGATGCAGGGCCTTAGACCGCTGAACCAGGGTCTGTAGTGACACCTCTAACACTGAGATGCAGGGCCTTAGACCGCTGAACCAGGGTCTGTAGTGACACCTCTAACACTGAGATGCAGGGCCTTAGACCGCTGAACCAGGGTCTGTAGTGACACCTCTAACACTGAGATGCAGGGCCATAGACCGCTGAACCAGGGTCTGTAGTGACACCTCTAACACTGAGATGCAGGGCCTTAGACCGCTGAACCAGGGTCTGTAGTGACACCTCTAACACTGAGATGCAGGGCCTTAGACCGCTGAACCAGGGTCTGTAGTGACACCTCTAACACTGAGATGCAGGGCCTTAGACCGTTGAACCAGGGTCTGTAGAGACACCACTAACACTGAGATGCAGGGCCTTAGACCGCTGAACCAGGGTCTGTAGTGACACCTCTAACACTGAGATGCAGGGCCTTAGACCGCTGAAGCAGGGTCTGTAGTGACACCTCTAACACTGAGATGCAGGGCCTTAGACCGCTGAACCAGGGTCTGTAGTGACACCTCTAACACTGAGATGCAGGGCCTTAGACCGCTGAACCAGGGTCTGTAGTGACACCTCTAACACTGAGATGCAGGGCCTTAGACCGCTGAACCAGGGTCTGTAGTGACACCTCTAACACTGAGATGCAGGGCCTTAGACCGCTGAACCAGGGTCTGTAGTGACACCTCTAACACTGAGATGCAGGGCCTTAGACCGCTGAACCAGGGTCTGTAGTGACACCTCTAACACTGAGATGCAGTGCCTTAGACCGCTGAACCAGGGTCTGTAGTGACACCTCTAACACTGAGATGCAGGGCCTTATACCGCTGTGCCACCCGGGAGCAATAGTGTGATGTGCATTTGATGGTGATTAAAGGTCCAATGCAGCCGTTTTATCTTAATATCAAATCATTGCTGGGTATCAATTAAGTACCTTACTGTGATTGTTTTCCATTAAAATGGTCAAAACAAACAAAAATAGTTTCTAAGCTAAGAGCAATTTCTCAAGCAGGAATTTTGCTAGGACTGTCTGGGAGTGGTTTGAGTGGGGAGGAGAAAACAGAAAATTAGCTGAGAAATTTGCAACTCTTTCTTATTGGTCTATTAACTAATTTACTGCATGGTGATGTCACCATGGAAGGCCAAAACTCCCTCCCACCAAAACAGACTGACATTTCAGGCGGTCTTTTCAAACAGCTCTTACACTACAAGGGCATTATCATAATTTTCACAATTTCACAGTATGATTCCAACCTCATAGTATGGAAATATAAAACCCAGGTAATCATGGTTTTGACTGCACTGGGCCTTTGAGCAGAGTGGGAATCTCACTGCTGCTGTAGTTTGTTGATGGTGCTGTAGATATTGCTGTTGTCAAAGAGGGAGCTGACTGAGACTGGAACAATTAGTAGTCTCTTCCCACAGTCCATAAAGGTTTGAACAATTAGAAAAAACAAATCAGTAGAAGATTTGCATCCATCTGTGATATGTACCTCTTTTCATTATATGACATCTGGGGTGTAATCATTACACAGATTTTGTTGCAAAAAGTTTTTCAAAAGAAACCGTTTACTCCAACGGAAAATGTAAACAAGAGTTTTTATTGAACAAATTCAGGTAGGTTCCTCCCCGTATCGTTTGCTTCTTAAATGGTTTACGGTTTCCATAATGAATACACCCCTGATCTTTTGGTTTGGAGTAAACAGCTTCCATTGCAAAAGTTTGCAACTGTTAGCAACATTGTCTGACTAATGAATACACCACAGGGGGCAGTCCTAGGTTTGAGGTTTATGTGGCATCATCATTACCTCCCAACAGATGGCGTTCTTTCCTACGTGACATTACTAACCCTTCGCAATGAGGAAATCAGAGCATGATTCCTCAATATGGCTCCATCTGTGAGTGACAATTCACTAGACTAGAGTGCATGAATAGATAGGCTAATAGATAGGCTACCTCCTCTGCATGGCCCGGCTTCCGACCAAAGATTTTAGAGGCTCACCTCTTGGTCTCAGAGAGAAAATTTAGCTTGTTTCCTGCATTCCTACACATTTTGCCACGGGGCTGATATTTAAAAAAAAATAAATGCAGTTTCAAAGCTCATAATTTCCAGCAATTCTAAACATTTTGCAGCGGCCCGCCACTGCTAAATGAATATAGGAGAAACACTGCATTCAAGGTCCCACACATTAACACTTGAATGATCACTATTTCACTGAAATATTTAATCATGAATGAGCTTTGTTCAGTAAATGTCACAAATAAACTGCCCATTGAATAAAGGCATTGAAACTCAATATCTAACTCTCAGAATGTTTACCATACTATGACAAATACACAAGTACAAAGAGCATTCAATGAGACCTGAGCATTCTCTCAATAATTAACACTAGAGCTCAGAATTAGTAGCAGGACGGCCTACTGCTGGATATGCTCAGTCAGAGAGACCCATCAATCCCTATGCATAAAATGTGGCCACCTCTTGTTGTAGTTCAATGATGCCAATTACTTAACAGACACTATTTGCCATGGGCATCAGTGTCTGCATCCCAAATGACCTATGGGCCCTGTTCAAAAGTAGTGCACTAAATAGGGAATGGAGTGCCATTTGGGTCACAATCAGCCAGCCACCAACCACACAACATGTGGTCTATACAGCTGTCAGTCAGGGACTAAAATTAATGACAGCTGACCACAAAGGAGAAGACCTCAGCTGTGAGGTGAAGTTCAACACTGGTGATTGATAAAGTATGTTTTTATTACAGTGATTTACATAGACAGCTGAGCTGTGAGAAAGATCATGTACAGGAGTAGTGATGTCTGTCTGTAGGCTTATTTGTTCCTTCTAAGCACTGAGTCAATCACTGGCAGTGGCACACAAACTCAGGGTTTGTGTGCCACTGTCTTATAGGTCCCACACATTGATATCTTTGAAAATTGTGGGGGGGCCATATTGGTATTAAAATTATTCTGAGGGGCCCTGATTTGATGACCCCTCTAGCCCACCTGTTATCCAAACCCTGTGCCCAATCCTGTGTTGTCAGGGGGGAAAGAAAGGGTAATCCAGTCTATCCTACAGGAGTCAATCAGGTGCTTGTTTAGACATCGTTATGCAAGGCATTGTGCCAGATATGTCAGGACTGTAATAATAAACCTATACTGGCTTCTACTTCAGACAACACAAGGAAACCGCATTGACCAATTATATTTTCTGATAGATGAATTGGCAAATAATACTTTGAAATGGAGTGGGCTTCTTTAGCCATATATGCCTTTGTTCTTCAGTCCCTATTGTGGGTTACTAGCCCCCTGTACTGAATAATGTCTATATATCTCGAAAGACTGTTCTGAACAGGAGACTCACAGGGTGTGTCGGGTTTGGTTCCAGCCTAGAACTATCACACATAATAGTGATGATTAGACTACAGTAGGCTAATAATAGTTTAGAGGTAACGTGAGCCCATAATATACTTTATTGTTTCATTCTCAGCCATTTTCAGACACACATTCATGTTTGCAGTGGCAAGAAAAAACGTCGAACTACGATGTGCTATTGGTGGAAGTTCTTCCCATGTGATTGATGTTCAATTTTCTTGTTGTCGGACGGTCTCTGCGCTAATGGCTCCTCCTGCAATAGCAAAACGCAGCTGAGCAAGGGTTGCAGGGGCAACGCAAATATATACATTGTTTTCTCAAGCCGCAGGAAAGGGGTGACTTATTGAGCAATGTTTAAGAAAAAAACATTTTAGATTGCGTGCTTAGACGTCGTTCCAACTGCAGCGAAGGGTTCGGTTTTTCTTTTAAATTCTAAATACCCCAAATGAACTCCGTCAGAGCAACCAGCAGAAGACCCAGGCGAGTGTCGAGGCCGCGCCCGGTACAGCCGGAAAGGAACAACCAGGAAAGAGGTAATGCATTTAATGTAGTCGCTAAGCTAATTGGGCCCATTTCAATCCTTTACAGACATGTTAATTACGTGACTTGTTGACTCAAGTTGAACGATTGTGTGTTGTCAGGTTGATTTTCAAAATGAGGGTTGAAAACATTTCCCTTTTGGTTGAGACGGTAGGAAACATCGAGGCATCTTGCTCTGTCCGCAATCCTTAAGGCCGCGCTTTGTTTGGTTTGTTCCTAGACCTAAACTAGTCCTTGCTGATCTTGACTAGCTACAGATCGTAGAAGAGAATACTCAAACACATTGTAAATAATGGTTAGTCAGTCTCTTGTGGATGTCTTAGTATTTCTAGTCTCGCTAACGTTACTTTTTACTGGTATAAAGTTAGCCAGCTAAGTGAACTAGTAGTACGTTAACGTAACGAGCAAATTGGCAACACATGACGGACGTTATCGGTAGACGGCTAGCTACGCCTTTGTTTAAATAACAATTAGGAAATTATCGAAGTGAACATTAATTAATTGTTATTTGCACATTATGTAGAGGACAATTTTAGTTTCCTGTCATTACGCATTCCCCGTTACTAGTTTAACCAATGTTGCGTTCTCTAGAGTTGTGATTTGTTGGCTGGTTAGCTAGCTAACATTAATCTAGCCAATACAGCTAGCTACTGTTGCTGGTCACAAATTGTAGAGAAAATAACTAACTAGGTGAATATCACGTTTTAGCTGTGGCTAAGGCTAGCTACTCTCGTTGGCGTAGACAGCTAACGTTAGTAGCTTGCTAAATTCGCTTGACGCAAGTAACTAACACGCAAGTAACTAACACATTTGTCTGTGCGGCGTCTCACACCACCTTAACCAAGGCCTGGTTGTGTTAGGATTAGATTAGTATCTATGTCTGAGGACACCCACCGGCGTTGTACCGATGCACACAATGGGGTAACCAGGCACTCTTACGAAAGCTAACCTTTCAAATGTAAACAACGTTTAGGTTCTATGTGCGACAATCTCCGATGACAGCAATCGTCTAGTTACCGGTACGTTGACAGCTGATGGTTAGACAAAGCGAGCTAATTACGGAAGCAGGGGAAATTCACTTGGGACCGACCGTCAGAGCTTTGAGTGCTAACATACTCCTCTCTATTTTGGTGCGAACGTTAGCTAGATGATTCTCATTTGTCTTGGTCTAACTAGATTTGAGACAATTTGCCAGCTACGTTTTTGTGAACATTAACGTGTAAGTATGATCAGTAATAGGATAAGCCATACAAGTCACGGTGGTTGAGGAGGCTTCAAAATAGTCAAGGCAGCTGTTCACATGATGGTCTGAGGCCTCCGAAGTGAAGAGGTACATGTAATGTTAGCTAGCTAGGCTATATTGGCTGCGCTGCCCAATTATTGGCAAAGGCGCTGATCTGATTGGCCAAAAGACCAATCAGTTGAGAAAATATCAGTTTTGGGCTGCATGTGTACATGCAGCCATTGACATCTAAAATAAATTGGGTATAAGTTATTGTGTACTCATCATGTGACAGCATGACCAAGCAGAGAGGTACTATCACATCCTTTTAATACGACTACATCCAATTGTTAGAAAAGAGGGCACTCTGTACTAATGTGTATTTTCCTAATTAAGTATTTAGGGTGTTTAGACAGGCAGACAATTCTGATATTTTTTCCTGCTAATTGGTATTTTGACCAATCGCATCAGATCTTTTCAGAGCTGATCTGATTGGTCTTTTGATCAATGAGTGAAAAAAATATCAGAATTAATCTGCCTGTCTAAAAGCAGCCATAGCTATGAAGTGCAATAAGAGTGTTTGATGCTGTCACTTGTGATCTGAGCTCTCAATACTACAGATTACAGTCCTAGATATAGACATTTGCATTCTTCATCGGCCTGAAAGAGAGGAACATTGTTTTGTTTTTGGTCATGCTGTCACCTCTTAAACTGTTCCCAATCCATGGTATCCTATTAAATTAGAGCCGCCTTTGTTTTTGTACCCTAAAAACCTGAAATGTTATTTATCAGAATTTGGCAAAGTCTTTAAAAGAGGGTCGGGATGATACCAGTATCGTGATTCTCGTTTGTATCATGGCAAGAAAACAAAACAAGACACGGACTTAATGTTGGAAACAAACATCATTATGTTGTCATCTAAAGTCACATGTATTTATTTTCCAAGCTATAGCACACTATTTTACATACAGCAGGTTTTTAAAGGACCGAAGAGTTTAGTGTGCTTCACGTCTTCATTTTTGCCATGGAAAAAATATTACAATACGGGTATTGTCCTGTCCCTACTGCCCATATCCATTGATCAGTTTGATTACTAACTAGTGGGGCACAGGAACAATGCAGCTATACTCTTTCGTTAGGCTGTCTTGATTAAGTGAACCCTGCTTCTTCCTGATGAGGTCTTTACTGTCTGCTTCCCACCATCCCCATGATCCGAACTCTGGTCTTGTTTTTTTTTCCAGCAAGGATGCATTTTTTGTGCTAAAACAAAAGTGGAGCGCAATGCGGCACACTATATGTCCTTTGTAATGGTTGTTTGTCAACAGCAGGGAATCGGTTGGCTTTTCTGTGTACTGTGTTTTGAATAGACTATATGTACGGCTTTTAGGCCTAATGAGTTAGTTGCTTTAGTGCCACTTGTGTTTGGGATGCACTTGTTGTAGAAGACTAGAGATGATGTTGTAGTGAGCTAAGCAGAGACAGTGTTTGTAGTGGTTACTGGACTAGTAGCCTGGGAGAGCAGCCTGGCTACCAGAGCAACAGACAGTTTGCTGGAGCTAGGAGCTCCCAGCTTGGGTGGTTTTGATTGGCAACAGTTAGCCTATGGATTCATACGTTATGGATCCTCCAGGCAGAATGGACCTTTTGTTATTCACCTGGTGAAGGTAAACGGTCTGCAGTCATTGCAAATGATTTGAATCCTCTGTCATCTGGGTGCTAGCAGGAGATGTAAAGTGTGTGTCTATGAATATGGTCAAAGGTTAACAATCTTTTGTCATAAACAAACACATTAGATTGTGCAGACAGTGGTCAATAAGTTTCAGAAATTGATCTTCACAATTTGTAATATATGGTCTGTCAGCTTTTTTATGGGACATTCATTTTATTCTGTGTTTCATGTATAGGCCTACTATGTAGTTTGAATGGTTCTCCCAGTGGACTGCATTAGGCTTTACATGTGACACAATCTAATCAGAGGGAAAGCTCAGTAGCACCACACAGCTGCTTGAAAGTTTTAGCCAATGAAAATATCCTCCTCTGCCTTGTTAGAAGGCTCTGTGCAAAATTGCCAGAAGGCTGCAACATTTCTACAAGGGACTGAACTTTTTTCATCTGTTGCAGCCCTCCCAAATGTTGTCATAGGATTCATTCCCTCCTCAGGGAACAGCAGACTGTCTCAATTCTATATATGGTACCAGTCAAAAGTTTGGACACACCTTCTCATTCCAGGGTTTTTGTTTATTTTTTACTATTTTCTACATTGTGGAATAATAGTGAAAACAATCAGTGGTTTTGTGACAAGGTAGCGGTGGTTTACCAAACAGTGCCATCTTCTGTATAAGACAAAGTCCATATTATGACAAGAACAGCTCAAATAAGCAAAGAGAAACAACAGTCCATCATTACTTTAAGACATGAAGGTCAGTCAATCTGGAACATTTCAATAACTTTGAAAGTTTCTTCAAGTGCAGTCGCAAAAACCATCAAGTGCTATAAAGAAACTGGCTTTCATGAGGACTTCCACAGGAAAGTAAGACCCAGAGTTACCTCTGCTGTCGAGGATAAGTTCATTAGTTACCAGCCTCAGAAATGGCAGCCCAAATAAATGCTTCACAGAGTTCAAGTAACAGACACATCTCAACATCAACTGTTCAGAGGAGACGACTGTGAATCAGGCCTTCAAGGTCAAATTGCTGCCAAATTAACCACTACTAAAGTACACCGATAATGAGAAGAGACTTGCTTGGGCAAGAAACACAAGCAATGGACATTCTTCACCTGCGGGATCGTCTGGGACAAGCCACCCAGACAGCTGATGAAACTGAGGAGTATTTCTGTCTGTACTAAAGCCGTTTTATGGGAAAAAGCCCATTCTGATTGGCTGGGCCTGGCTCCCCAGTGGGTGGGCCTTGGCCCCCTGGGCCTATGCCCCTGTGAAATCTGTAGATTAGGGCATAATTAATTGATTTAAATTGACAGACTTTCCTTATATGAACTGTAACTCGGTAAAATCGTTGAAATTGTTGCATGTTGTGTTTATATTTTTGTTCTGTGTGTAAAATATACATTTATTTGCCCAGAGCCACATGTATGTATGGCTGATTATTGGCCTATCATATGATGTAGCTATTTTGTGTGCCTATGGTTAGGCTTGATACAATCTGACAGGGAAGGTTTTAGGGGGTCAATTACACAATGTACACACACACACACACAATGTACACACACACACACGGAAGTTCCTCTGACCCTGATGACCTGAGAGGTAGCCTAGTTCACCATGCCAGTTGATTTTGACATATCTTGTTTGTACAACAGGACGTTTAGGCTCCTATTAATGTCATGTTGATGTAAATAATTTGTCCTATGTCTTCCAGGCAGAACCCTTTTTGGCTTTTCCAGGGGAATGTTCTGACCTGCTGCTTCTGAACCTACGATGTGGTTTTCTTTTTATGTTCTTTCAGACCTAGTGGAGGTCACGAATTACAAGTTTAGTAGTGGGAGGACTGGTCTGGGATCGATGTTCTTTATTGTTTGTGTTACAATTAACCTACTTTCCCAAACGGCTCTTAATTTTTGTTGCTCCTGATCGAGGCCTAGAATCTGACCTCTCATCAGGAGAGTTAAATAGTCATAAAGCTGCTGCTGGCACAGAGACATGATAGGATCGAGGCTGGCTCCGTTGTTGTTGCTACACTCTAGGGAGATCTTTGTAACCCATCTAAATGTGTTTAAGCCTCCTCCTTGTGGGCAAAGGGGCTGTGCCCAGATGTGAGCAAGCTGTTGTGGGGTTACTTAATTCACTGCTCATTTCCTTTCTGTCAGGAGGAGTTCTCATCCAGCAGCTAGCTTCGCTGGCTAATATCCTTGTATTTATTCTCTCTCTAACCAGGTTTTGGTTACGTGGTAAAAGCTGGTTTTAGGGCTATTAAAAAAAAATGGTTAAGCCAATGAATAAAATTGAGCCTGGCCAATTGTCAAGGAGAAGAGAAATTATATTGTGAAATAATGCTTTTTAGCCTATTAATTGATGGAAATACATGCTTATTGGTTAACTTAGTGGAATTAAATTGGCGCGTGCGTAAAATAATTGAAATATTGTATCTTATCACACCCGTATAGCATACAGATAGATACAGAGCAGAGAATCTGTCACAGTGCGAGAGCTGCTACTGCAGCATCTCAAACGGCAACAGAAGGCAGGCTTCATCAGTATGTCACACACCACTTTGCAATGAGCTGGAGGCAGTAGGTTATGCATTTTGAAAATATACTTCATTGTTTGAAACCTGAACGTTTTAATACATACAGTTTAAGTCGGAAGTATACATACACCTTAGCCAAATACATTTAAACTCAGTTTTTTCACAATTTCGGACATTTAATCCTAGTAAAAATTCCCTGTCTTAGGTCAGTTAGGATCACCACTTTATTTTAAGAATGTAAAATGTCAGAATAATACTAGAGAGAATTATTTATGTCAGGTTGTATTTCTTTGTGATGGCCACTCCAAATACCTTGACTTCATTGTCCTTTTTTTTGTCCCATTTTGCCACAACTTTGAAGTATGCTTGGAGTCATTGTCCATTTGGAAGACCCATTTGCATCCAAGCTTTAACTTCCTGACTGTCTTGAGATGTTACTTCAATATATCCACATAATCTTCCTACCTCATGATTCCATCTATTTTATGAAGTGCACCAGTCCCTCTTGCAGCAAAGCACCCCCACAACATGATGCTGCCACCCCCGTGCTTCACAGTTGGGATGGTAATCTTCGGCTTGCAAGCCCCCCCCTTCTTCCTCCAAACATAACTATGGTAATTATGGCCAAACAGTTCTATTTTTGTTTCATCAGACCAGAGGACATTTCTCCAAAAAGTACGATCTTTGTCCCCATGTGCAGTTGCAAACCGTAGTCTGGCATTTTTATGGCGGTTTTGGAGCAGTGGCTTCTTCCTTGCTGAGCGACCTTTCAGGTTATGTTGATATAGGACTCGTTTTACTGTGGATATAGATACTTTTGTAGCTGTTTCCTCCAGCATCTTCACAAGGTCCTTTGCTGTTGTTCTGGGATTGATTTGCACTTTTTGCACCAATGTACATTCATCTCTAGGAGACAGAGTGCGTCTTCTTCCTGAGCGGTATGACGGCTGCGTGGTCCCATGGTGTTTATACTTGCGTACTATTGCTTGTACAGATGAACTTGGTACCTTCAGGCATTTGGAAATTGCTCCCAAAGATGAACCAGACTTGTAGAGGTGTACAATTCTTCTTCTGAGGTATTGGCTGATTTCTTGTGATTTTCCCCATGGTGTCAAGTAAAGAGGCACTGAGTTTGACAGTAGACCTTGAAATACATCCACAGGTACACCTCCAATTGACTCCAATGATGTCAATCAGAAGCTTCTAAAGCCTTGACATCATTTTCTGAAATTTCCCAAGCTGTTTAAAGGCACAGTCAATTTAGTGTATGTAAATTTCTGACCCACTGGAATTGTGACACAGTGAAATAATCTGTCTAAACAATTGTTGGAAAAATTACTTGTCATGGACAAAGTAGATGTCCTAACTGACTTGCCAAAAATAAATTTGTGGAGTGGTTGAAAAATGAGTTTTAATGACTCCCACCTAAGTGTATGTAAACTTCTGACTTCAACTGTATGAGGCATGTCTTACCTTGCTTCAAAGTAGCCTATTAGATCTCCTCTTTTTCTCCATTTCTAATGGATACTTTCATCACTGTCACATGAAACTGCGGTGGCCTTTCTACCCACGTATCCTACTGCCTTGTGCGCTTATAATGTGAAGAAATACTAGTTTATCAACATTTTAAGCCAAACATTCTGATATGTTGCATCAGACTCATTGCTTTTTAATGTTTTTTTTTGTGTAGCCTAGGCCTCGTTGTTGTATGCATTTGGGCTCTGTCTTCCCACAACTGTCCTAGAGTCATAATCAAAATGTGATTTCTGTCATTCTGAGCACCGTGGGTGGGCACCCTAATCAGGTTATGCACCCAGTGTATGTGCGTCCTACATATTTCTCAAATGTCCGGTAAATTAAAATGAAATGTCCAGCGCCACATATTCCTAACTAGTTTATGAATTTGTTAGTGCACTGCATTGTAATATTTATCTTATGTCATGTTGTCAAGGAACCTGAGACAGAGATTGAATAACACAGTGGGAAATGACTACAGCTAAAAGGAGAGGATAGCCAATGCTATAACAAAAGTCAAATAGATTAGAGAGGAGACTGAGAATTGGTGAGTGGGCTTGGTCCCTTCTGATAATTCTATGATCTGTGATCAGCATACACCACCATCCATGTGTCACTGCGTCCCTAGTAGTGATGCACCGATATGCCATTTTTGGCTGATACTGATATCTGATATTTTCCTTGCCCCCCCAAAAAAATGATACTGATAACCAACATTTTATATTTTAGCAGCCTTTTAAGCATTCTAGTACAGTTCAATAGTTAAAACACACACATGGACTCAGCGGTCTAAGGCACTGCATCCCAGTGCAAGAGGCATCACTACAGTCCCTGGTTCGAATCCAGGCTGTATCACATCTGGCCGTGATTGGGAGTCCTATAGTGCGGCTCACAATTGACCCAGCCGTCGTTGTAAATAAGAATTTGTTCTTAACTGACTTGCCTACTAAATAAAGGTTACACACACACCACACAGACCAAAAAGTTATTTTGTTGGCATTTACATGTGTCCCCATTACCAGTAAAACATAATCAAAACCTATTTATTTTACTTACTTTGCTGTTTCGTTGAGTCGTTTTATTCTCAACCAGGATTTCTATGGAACGGCGTTTGGGTCTTTGCGTGTCAAAAAAGATATACGTCGAAAAGCACTATTTGACAAATAAGCTTGTTGACCCATCAGGACCTGATATTGACTGCACATCACATAATAATTTAACGCCTTCATAAACTTTTTACTAAGTTATTACACTATCACTCGTATATTATATGTCCCAACGATTCATCGATACGTATGCTATGATGCTGGTAAAGTTGTCTCGCGCACCTACAGTGCTGGTCATAAAAAAAGCTAGTTAGCTCAAGGATGCAAACAATGTTCTTCCCCAAAAACATAGCAAAATGACATCTGTTTCAGGAGCTATATAGTTAACTAGCTAACTATACAGCTAGGTGTCATCTAAAATAACCCTAATTTACAATACTTTGTAAATGTTAATTTTTTTTAAATTTCACCTTTATTTAACCAGGTAGGCTAGTTGAGAACAAGTTCTCATTTGCAACTGCGACCTGGCCAAGATAAAGCATAGCAGTGTGAACAGACAACAGAGTTACACATGGAGTAAACAATAAACAAGTCAATAACACAGTAGAAAAAAAAGAGAGTCCATATACATTGTGTGCAAAAGGCATGAGGAGGTAGGCAAATAATTACAATTTTGCAGATTAACACTGGAGTGATAAATGATCAGATGGTCATGTACAGGTAGAGATATTGGTGTGCAAAAGAGCAGAAAAGTAAATAAATAAAAACAGTATGGGGATGAGGTAGGTAAAATTGGGTGGGCAATTTACCGATAGACTATGTACAGCTGCAGCGATCGGTTAGCTGCTCAGATAGCTGAAGTTGGTGAGGGAGATAAAAGTCTCCAACTTCAGCGATTTTTGCAATTCGTTCCAGTCACAGGCAGCAGAGAACTGGAACGAAAGGCGGCCAAATGAGGTGTTGGCTTTAGGGATGATCAGTGAGATACACCTGCTGGAGCGCGTGCTACGGGTGGGTGTTGCCATCGTCACCAGTGAACTGAGATAAGGCGGAGCTTTACCTAGCATGGACTTGTAGATGACCTGGAACCAGTGGGTCTGGCGACGAATATGTAGCGAGGGCCAGCCGACTAGAGCATACAGGTCGCAGTGGTGGGTGGTATAAGGTGCTTTAGTGACAAAACGGATGGCACTGTGATAAACTGCATCCAGTTTGCTGAGTAGAGTGTTGGAAGCTATTTTGTAGATGACATCGCCGAAGTCGAGCATCGGTAGGATAGTCAGTTTTACTAGGGTAAGTTTGGCGGCGTGAGTGAAGGAGGCTTTGTTGCAGAATAGAAAGCCGACTCTAGATTTGATTTTCGATTGGAGATGTTTGATATGAGTCTGGAAGGAGAGTTTACAGTCTAGCCAGACACCTAGGTACTTATAGATGTCCACATATTCAAGGTCGGAACCATCCAGGGTGGTGATGCTAGTCAGGCGTGCGGGTGCAGGCAGCGAACGGTTGAAAAGCATGCATTTTGTTTAAATAGCGTTTAAGAGCAGTTGGAGGCCACGGAAGGAGTGTTGTATGGCATTGAAGCTCGTTTGGAGGTTAGATAGCACAGTGTCCAAGAACGGGCCGGAAGTATATAGAATGGTGTCGTCTGCGTAGAGGTGGATCAGGGAATCGCCCGCAGCAAGAGCAACATCATTGATATATACAGAGAAAAGAGTCGGCCCGAGAATTGAACCCTGTGGCACCCCCATAGAGACTGCCAGAGGACCGGACAGCATGCCCTCCGATTTGACACACTGAACTCTGTCTGTAAAGTAGTTGGTGACCCAGGCAAGGCAGTCATCAGAAAAACCGAGGCTACTGAGTCTGCTGATAAGAATATGGTGATTGACAGAGTCCAAATCCTTGGCAAGGTCGATGAAGACGGCTGCACAGTACTGTCTTTTATCGATGGTGGTTATGATATCGTTTAGTACCTTGAGCGTGGCTGAGGTGCACCCGTGACCGGCTCGGAAACCAGATTGCACAGCGGAGAAGGTACGGTGGGATTCGAGATGGTCAGTGACCTGTTTGTTGACTTGGCTTTCGAAGACCTTAGATAGGCAGGGCAGGATGGATATAGGTCTGTAACAGTTTGGTCCAGGGTGTCTCCCCCTTTGAAGAGGGGGATGACTGCGGCAGCTTTCCAATCCTTGGGGATCTCAGACGATATGAAAGGGAGGTTGAACAGGCTGGTAATAGGGGTTGCGACAATGGCGGCCGATAGTTTCAGAAATAGAGGGTCCAGATTGTCAAGCCCAGCTGATTTGTACGGGTCCAGGTTTTGCAGCTCTTTCAGAACATCTGCTATCTGGATTTGGGTAAAGGAGAACCTGGAGAGGCTTGGGCGAGTAGCTGCGGGGGGGGGCGGAGCTGTTGGCCGAGGTTGGAGTAGCCAGGCGGAAGGCATGGCCAGCCGTTGAGAAATGCTTGTTGAAGTTTTCGATAATCATGGATTTATCGGTGGTGACCGTGTTACCTAGCCTCCATGCAGTGGGCAGCTGGGAGGAGGTGCTCTTGTTCTCCATGGACTTCAGTGTCCCAGAACTTTTTGGAGTTGGAGCTACAGGATGCAAATTTCTGCCTGAAGAAGCTGGCCTTTGCTTTCCTGACTGACTGCGTGTATTGGTTCCTGACTTCCTTGAACAGTTGCATATCGCGGGGAATATTCGATGCTATTGCAGTCCGCCACAGGATGTTTTTTGTGCTGGTCGAGGGCAGTCAGGTCTGGAGTGAACCAAGGGCTATATCTGCATTCTGCATTTTTTTTACGGAGCATGCTTATCTAAAATGGTGAGGAAGTTACTTTTAAAGAATGACCAGGCATCCTCAACTGACGGGATGAGGTCAATGTCCTTCCAGGATACCCGGGCCAGGTCGATTAGAAAGGCCTGCTCACAGAAGTGTTTTAGGGAGCGTTTGACAGTGATGAGGGGTGGTCGTTGTGGTTAGCCTTCAAAATAAAAGTATGTCATTGACAGTGATGCAAATTGATACAAATAGTGGAATTATGCCATAATTGAATGGATCATGCTAAACGAGGTTGCAATGTTATTGTATAAAATCAACAAAAGACAATAATTTGACAATCTGTTGAAATCACACTGGATGTATTATACTTTAGAATTGCATTGGGGGCATACTTATTTCACTGTACAGCCTTACCCCATGTCATTGATCCACAATCTATAGGTATCAGTCTACTCAGTGACACCCAGAGAACATTAGCTTCATAGCTCTTATTGCGGGACTCTGAAACAACTGTGAATTGAGACTCTTGTCAACCTATGTGTATTGAACACCTGAGGAAAAACAATACTGCGTGAATGTTTTGGAGTCTAACTCTGAAGAATATCTTGGGTATTGAGTAGACTGATACCCAATTTCATTGATCCCCAATCCTTAGGTAAAGCTGTACAGTGCAAAAGGAATGTCAATACACACAATAAGCTGACTGGTGAGGTGATTTCACACAGTCACTGTCCCGCAATAAGAGCTACAACGCTAATATTTGCGTAAATTCTGTAGGTGTCACTGAGTAGGCTGATACACCATTTCATTGCTTCACATTCCAAGCTTGTTTAACTTCTTATGGCTGAGATCCCGTTACCGGGAGCGATATAACAACAACCAGTGATAGTACAGTGTTGTGGAATGATCAGAATTAGTTGGGTAACATAGATAAGATGTGTTATTTTCATGATATGCTTATGAGTTATTTCTCATAAGAATGTATTTTGTTGTACTATAGTGGTGGCCATTGGCAGTTATCTGTTCTATGTCAGGACTAAGTTGCATGGGCCACAGAGAGGGGAGAGGTCAAGGGGTCATCATTTGTAAGCATATATTTTCGGTGTGGCAGTGACTCTCTACTTTTCTCATCGGGGAAAGAAGGGTGACAGTGTCTGGAATCATTCTATGCTCCCTCTTTGTTGACCTATAGGGTCACTCTCCTCTCCGTGAGTTTGTCCTCTGATTGGTTGTATTTAGAATTGGTTCTATCTAAATGACAATTTGATGTATATCATAGGGTGGGGGTAATGTCTTGGTACCATTTTGTACCAAGGACGAGATAAGAACTTTGTTTAGGAGACCAAACTGAACGATAATTTATAGCCCACTCTGTCTGACTAGGGAATATTCTCTCTGAAGTAAGGTTTTTTCTTTGTAAGTTCCTAAGACCTGTGTTTTGTCATGTCGTCTAGAAGGGGTGGATCTTTGCTATAAAGGATCCCATTTGCCATTGTGTGAGGTACTATCAACTTTTCATTAGAGATACTGAACTGTTGAAAGTCAAAATGCTATTGCAAAAGCTTAATTATTATTAAAGGTGAAGATTAAGCATAACTCTGACTCGTGTGATTTGCTCTCTCATCATTTGGTAATTAAGGAAATTTCCACGACAACAGGGCGCCATATTCAAAAGAACAGAAATCTCATAATTAAAATTCCTCAAACATACATGTATCTTATATCATTTTCAAGGTAGTCTTGTTGTTAATCCCACCACAGTGTCCGATTTCAAATAGGATTTATGGGGAAAGCACCACAAACGATTATGTTAGGTCACCAACAACTCACTAAAATACACAACCAATTTTACCAGCCAAAGAGAGAGAGAGAAAAGGCACATATAGAGATAAAATGAATCACTACCCTTTAATAATCTTCACCAGATGACACTCAAAGGACTTCATGTTACACAGTACATGCATGCTTTTTGTTTGATAAAGTTCATATTTATATCAGAAAATCTGAGTTTACATTGGCGTGTTAGATTCACTAGTTCCAAAAACATCCAGTGATTTTTGCATAGCCACATCATTCAACAGAAATACTCATCATAAATGTAGATGATAATACAAGTTATACACATGGAATTATAGATATACAGTGGGGCAAAAAAGTATTTAGTCAGCCACCAATTGTGCAAGTTCTCCCACTTAAAAAGATGAGGCCTGTAATTTTCATCATACCAACTATGACCGACAAAATGAGGGGGAAAAATCCAGAAAATCACATTGTAGGATTTTTAATGAATTTATTTGCAAATTGTTGGAAAATAAGTATTTGGTCAATAACAAAAGTTTCTCAATACTTTGTTATATACCCTTTGTTGGCAATGACCGAGGTCAAACGTTTTCTGTAAGTCTTCAAGGTTTTCACACACTGTTGCTGGTATTTTGGCCCATTCCTCCATGCAGATCTCCTCTAGAGCAGTGATGTTTTGGGGCTGTTGCTGGGCAACACGGAATTTCAACTCCCTCCAAAGATTTTCTATGGGGTTGAGATCTGGAGACTGGCTAGGCCACTCCAGGACCTTGAAATGCTTCTTACGAAGCCACTCCTTCGTTGCCCGGGCAGTGTGTTTGGGATCATTGTCATGCTGAAAGACCCAGCCACGTTTCATCTTCAATGCCCTTGCTGATGGAAGGAGGCTGTTTTCAGGCTGGTTGTATTGGTGATAGCTTGGTACCAAGCTTTAGCTAGCTAGCTACTTGCGGTCGGACAAATAATGCTTTATTACCAATGCGGTATTGTAAACACATCTTTCGTAGCCGGTGTCTGCAGACTATTTTTGTACAGCTTTGACAGTGCTACTGATAGTAGTGGTGGCGCTTGGCTTGCACTTGCAAATTCAGAACACACAACTTTCTATAATAGAACAGTGTTATTTAACACATCAAATATTGTTATTTGACGTGTATCTTTTTTGACATTCAAAAGACCCAAACTGCCGGTGCTCGACCAGTCGCGAAAGCCAACATCACCCACGACAGAACGGTTGATTGTCAAGGGAAATTCAATTTCTTGTCTTGCCGTTTAATGGATTTAGCCTTTTTAGTTGTCTTGCTGAAATTTTCATAATCTTTCAAATGATTGCTCGACTTGTTGACTGCTCGCTCCACACAGCAGACATTGTGGGTTAGGTTAGGAATGCGGTGTTGCACATGTAGTGCAACATTTTACGTGGCGTCATTACATCATGTACCTACGTTATATAGGTATGCACGTCAGCTTTGACATCGGTTTTGCACATCGACTTTAAACTAGACATTGGGCCGATACCGATGTTGGCATTTTTAGCTAATATCAGCCAATTCCGATATGTTCACCGATATTGTGCATCACTAGTCATGCTAGCCGGTTTCTCTTGGTTCTGTAACCTGCTCCGTTCAACACAGCTGTTGATATTAGGTGCTTTCCATGACAAGGGTTTTTTTGTAAACTGCTGCTTCTAATTTCTGCTCGGCATCACACATTCTGTGCTTCAGTTGCACTTCTCCACTTGGATGAGAATTCACCAACGGACATTCTATCAGCAGACATCTGTCTGACTGATGTGTAGCTACTTTTCTCGGCTTAGCCAGCCTACTTTTCTCTGGTAAAATACCAGATTAACTTTAGACAAAACATTAGGGAACGTAGCTGGCTACATTCGTTCTATGATAAACATTAGACATAGGATGGCCATGTATCATTTTTGCGAAAAAACACCTTGCTTTTTCATTGTAAGCTCATTTACTTGTGTGGCTGCTAGCCAAATAGCCTTGCACTTCTGTTGTCTTCTGATGAATATGTTACGCTCATTTATTTTCTGTGAAGGAAAACTATAGTTGCATGTCCCTAATCACTCCATTGAAGCAAAAAACACAGCTGACTTTCAATATAAAACGCAGCCCTGTCAATACACAGCTGGATTCACCTGCTCCCGCTTTCTCCTATTGTGCTATTTACAAACACATGACGTGCTCAACCGTTCTGGTGAACTCTACAGTAAGCTTCATAATGTGACTGGTGAAATAAAGAACGTGTCTGCTTTATCTCCTAACGTATTGCACAAGTTAACTGCATGTATTCACTTAAGTAGCTTCAAATATGAACATTTATTGAAAAACGTCTAAGAAATAGTTTCACCAGTATTGAAAAACCATTGCGTGGTGGAAAAAAGTACTAAATTCTCATACTTAAGTAAAAGTAAAGATGCCTTAATTGAAAATGACAAGTAAAAGTGAGTCACCCAGTAAAATAATACTTCAGTAAAAGTCTAAAAGTATTTGGTTTTAAATATAATTAAGTATCAAAAGTAAATGTACTAATAATTTAAAATAAGCACAATGTACTTGTTTTTATTTATTTACAGATAGCCAGGGTCACACTCCAACGCTCAGACATAATTTAAAAACAAAGCATTTGTGTTTAGTGAGTCCACCAGATAAGAGGCAGTAGGGATGACCAGGGATGGGGAGGGCAGGTAGCTTAGTGGTTAGAGCATTGGGCCAGTAGCCGATCGAATCTGCGAGCTGACAAGGTAAAAATCTGTCGTTCTGCCCCTGAGCGAGGCAGTTAACCCACTGTTCCCCGGGCGCCGACGACGTGGATGTCGATTTATGGCAGTCCCCTGCACCTCTCTGATTCAGAGGGGTTGGGTTAAATGCAGAATACACATTTCAATTGAAGGCATTCAGTTGTACAACTGACTAGGTATCCCCCTATCCCCTTTTCTTCATAAGTGTGCGAATTGGACCATTTTCTGTCCTGCTAAGCATTCAAAATGTAACGAGTACTTTTGGGTGTAGGGAAAATGTATGGAGTAAAAAGTACATCATTTTCTTTGGGTGCTTTCCATGACAGGAATGTAGTGAAGTAAAAGTAAAGTACAGATACCCCCAAAAATTACTTCAGTAGTACTTTAAAGTACTTTTACTTAAGAACTTTACACCACTGTATATGGTGTGTATATACTAGGGCCGGGCAATATGACCAAAATATCCTATTTTTTAATTGATGTTATTTTATGTTTTTGAAAAATACAAGTTCTAAATTTGCTTTGAATAGTGCGTGGCCCTAGGGTAGCAACAATTAGGGCTGTCCCGACTAAAAAATATAATAAAAATCTTAGTTGACCGAGAGTCGTCCTGTTCTTTTGACCAATCAATTGGTTGAAATATATTTTTTCATATATAGATACACACCCTATGTGTTTGAATAAAATAAACTACATATGCACTTTTATTTATTTATTTGACCTTTATTTAACTAAGCAAGTCAATTAAGAACAAATTCTTGTTTTCAATGACAGCCTAGGAACAGTGGGTTATCTGCCTTGCTAGATCGAATCCCCGAGCTGACAACTTTTCAGTTACTGGCCCAACGCTCTAACCACTAGGCTACCTGCCGCCCCACTGACCTTGTCTAATGCTTTAAGCACACTGTTTGATTAGATAATAAAGATGCACAAATTACTCAAAGAGCCTGATGGTCACACTGTTTAAAGAACAAATGACAGCGTGTGACTGGTGCACGTTGTCTCTATCTCCTCCCTACTGCAGCGAAAAGGCACCACAGCAAGTGTTTATTGCGCTGTCCGTGCTGAAGCCTCTACATCATTTCAGCCATTTGGTTGGTTACTTGTTTGACTGAAAAGTTCTGTTACTGAAATCCCTAATTTGTTTAGGAAAAACATTCCCTATTCGCTCAACCCTAGCTCTCTTTACGTGAAACATGTAAGCAGCATGTGAACAATATGGCCTGAGCTATAGCCTATCATAATCACCTCAATAAATTTGGTTATAACAAACTCCGAACACAGTAACACATGACAGCAAAATGGATGTGGCGCATGTGAAAAAGAAACGCGAAACGGGTAAATGTTTACTGGTTGCCCAGGAGGGAAAAAGGAAGTCAGATCTATTATTCAAAGCTCCATTTTTGTTTCATTTTTAAACTACAATCCTGGATTGCATTTCAAAGCATGAATGTCTCGTATGCTGTGTGATGGAATGAATGATTTATTGATATTGTAGCCTATATATTGAAATATAGGCCCAATAAGTTACGGAATTAAGACTAAACAGGACGCGCTCTTAGGCCGACAGCTCGATGGTGGTTATACAAGGATGCTATACTAAGCCTACTGATAACAACATTACATTATTATAATGATGATTGCAATAATAACAATAAGAAGAGGGTATAGGAGCGAGAGCTGCGTGCAGATGTTAGATTAGTTATTTTTCTGCCTGTTTGGAACAGTGTAAACAACACTGAATAAATGTTAAGTAATACCAGTCTGTTCTAATGTAAAAAATGTGTCAAGCCTTTATTACAGCCTAGCAAAGATTAGAAACAGCTCAATCTGTGAAATTGCTTCATCTGACATTTGCTGTTGCATGAGGCTTGGTGCTCATGGAATCAGTAGGTTATTAAACAAACACTCAAACAGGCAACAGAAGCAGGATCTGTCTTATTTATGTAGATATACAGTGGGGCAAAAAAGTATTTAGTCAGCCACCAATTGCAAGTTCTCCCACTTAAAAAGATGAGTGAGCCCTGTAATTTTCATCATAGGTACACTTCAACTATGGCAGACAAAATGAGGGGGAAAAATCCAGAAAATCCACATTGTAGGATTTTTAATGAATTTATTTGCAAATTATGGTGGAAAATAAGTATTTGGTCAATAACAAACGTTTATCTCAATACTTTGTTATATACCCTTGGCAATGACCGAGGTCAAACGTTTTCTGTAAGTCTTCACAAGGTTTTCACACACTGTTGCTGGTATTTTGGCCCATTCCTCCATGCAGATCTCCTCTAGAGCAGTGATGTTTTGGGGCTGTTGCTGGGCAACACGGACTTTCAACTCCCTCCAAAGATTTTCTATGGGGTTGAGATCTGGAGACTGGCTAGGCCACTCCAGGACCTTGAAATGCTTCTTACGAAGCCACTCCTTCGTTGCCCGGGCAGTGTGTTTGGGATCATTGTCATGCTGAAAGAACCAGCCACGTTTCATCTTCAATGCCCTTGCTGATGAAAGGAGGTTTTCACTCAATCTCACGATACATGTCCCCATTCATTCTTTCCTTTACACGGATCAGTCGTCCTGGTCCCTTTGCAGAAAAACAGCCCCAAAGCATGATGTTTCCACCCCCATGCTTCACAGTAGGTATGGTTCTTTGGATGCAACTCAGCATTCTTTGTCCTCCAAACACGACGAGTTGAGTTTTTACCAAAAAGTTATATTTTGGTTTCATCTGACCATATGACATTCTCCCAATCTTCTTCTGGATCATCTAAATGCTCTCTAGCAAACTTCAGACGGGCCTGGACATGTACTGGCTTAAGCAGGGGGACACGTCTGGCACTGCAGGATTTGAGTCCCTGGCGGCGTAGTGTGTTACTGATGGTAGGCTTTGTTACTTTGGTCCCAGCTCTCTGCAGGTCATTCACTAGGTCCCCCCGTGTGGTTCTGGGATTTTTTCTCACCATTCTTGTGATCATTTTGACCCCACGGGGTGAGATCTTGCGTGGAGCCCCAGATCGAGGGAGATTATCAGTGGTCTTGTATGTCTTCCATTTCCTAATAATTGCTCCCACCGTTGATTTCTTCAAACAAAGCTGCTTACCTATAGCAGATTCAGTCTTCCCAGCCTGGTGCAGGTCTACAATTTTGTCTCTGGTGTCCTTTGACAGCTCTTTGGTCTTGGCCATAGTGGAGTTTGGAGTGTGACTGTTTGAGGTTGTGGACAGGTGTCTTTTATACTGATAACAAGTTCAAACAGGTGCCATTAATACAGGTAACGAGTGGAGGACAGAGGAGCCTCTTAAAGAAGAAGTTACAGGTCTGTGAGAGACAAATCTTGCTTGTTTGCAGGTGACCAAATATTGTCCACCGTAATTTGCTAATAAATTCATAAAAAATCCTACAATGTGATTTTCTGGATTTTTTTTGTCTCATTTTGTCTGTCATAGTTGAAGTGTACCTATGATGAAAATTACAGGCCTCTCATATTTGTAAGTGGGAGAACTTGCACAATTGGTGGCTGACTAAATACTTTTTTGCCCCACTGTATAGGGATGATTTATAAAGCCAGGCACATTTAAGTTGGGTTATTGATTATAGACCTAATTAAGTTGATTTCTTCTCTCCTCACTTTTCTTAGACAATTAGGCTAATGCAAGGGCTGTTTACTCATCTCTGCTGCTGCTGCCTCCACCACATTGTTCTCAATCTCAATATGCTGGTTAACTTTGCTATTATGCACATAGCAACATAGGGAAAGGCGCAAATTCTACGGTGCTCTGAAGATTGTTTCAGAACCGCGGACAGCGACCGTATCCAATGTGGGAGAGTGCATTTGTTATAAAATAATATTAGATTTATTAGTGATCTACCATCATTTTTTTATATAATATAACCATATACAATTTCAGTATCACGTCTTAGTGGTGGACTGTGCCATCCACATGGCCTCTGCAATGGATTAGTCCACTCAGTCAGGCGCAAATCAGATAGGTGTCTTGTGCACCATAAAAAATGAATACAAATAATTGCGACTGGTCGACTAAATGGGGCCAACCCTACATCACACATATTCTAAGTGATTTCAATGGGTGTTTCTCCATTCTGATAGTTTTTGGTTGAATTGAATAGTATAAAACTATTTTAATTTGAGGTCATTTCCACACTGCCACATAGGGCTACACGATATGGGCAAACAGTCTAGGCATTATTTTCTACCAAAATGTTGCAATTGCGATTGACTTGTGATTTTGAGCAAAACACTTTGGTGAACTGTTGGAATCATGGAAATAGAATGATTATTCTAAATCTATAGTTCTTTGAATACAGTGTTTGACATGACAACAAATTAAAATGCCAGGGAGCAGTTATTGTGACAGGGTAGGAAGCAGTGTTTCCTAGGAGACCGTGGACTACATGAAATGTTTTCTCTTAGCTACTTCATTCTAACGTTCATTCTTCACGTATTCCTCTTTGATTTAGACGATACTGACCGGAATGAAGGCGAATACTCTGCTGTCAGTCAGCGATCTGAGAGGCCTGCCGACTTCTAAAACTGTACTCTGGGAAAGATTTTAGTGCTGTGCAGGAAATGTAGCTCACTACGGTGCAGCCATAACATTTCTACTTGTCATAGCTTAAGCTAAGAGGGTTTTGACTGTCTTCCTCTCGTCCAGATGAGGACGTCCCTGCAGATATGGTTGTTTTGACTGTGTCCTCTCTTCCTCTCCAGATGAGGACGTCCCTGCAGATATGGTTGCAGAAGAATCAGGTCCAGGAGCTCAGAATAGTCCGTACCAACTTCGAAGAAAGTCTCTACTACCCAAGAGAACAGCAGCGTGTCCAGCAAAGACTAACATGGAGGTGAGTCATTAGAATGGAATGTGTACCAAATGGCTGCCTATATAGTGCACTATATAGATAGACATATGTTATGTAAAACAAACATGATGCCTCTGACATGTAGAATGACTAATTTTAGCTCTACTCATGACATTTCTATCTGTCTGCCTGCTGAACATGGATCTGCCATAATGAATCAGCTCACTTAACTCGGGCTGTTGAGTGCCACTGGTTATAAAGACATATTGCAGACATTATAACCTAGACTGTTGAGCAATATCAGTGGGAAATGCATGTCATCCTTTCACCCACGGGCTGAATTTGATAATTCATCTTTTGTCTTTGCATAATTGATTAGTATTTCACTAGCGGTAGTGATTAATTGAAGAATTTGATTTATTAAAAACAATTCTGAAATATTGATATGGTCGTTTTAAGCAGATGACCACTGTTTGTTCTATCAAAACGTGTCAAAGCTATCAAGGCTTATAACCATCTTTTTATTTTTAATGCGCAGGGTGCTTCCACTTCAGCCACAGAAGACTTTGGCCATCGGGCAAAACGTGCCAGAGTGTCAGGAAAGTCTCAAGATTTACCAGGTAAAATAGTACTTTGATCTTTAACTTTTTGTTGAATTTAGATTTATTAGAATCATTGTCCTGTCACTTCTCACCTCTGGCTAATCTTACAAAAATCTTTAAAAGACAACAATGACATACACAATAGAGTGAAACCAACGACAAAGGTTGTTGGTTAACGTGTAATGAGAATTGGAGGTTAAAAATGACCCTGCTGTGTGTTGGACATTCTTTCTGTCCAGCTCCTGTTATTACTTTGGATGTGTGAAAACCTCCATTAATAAAGTGTCCATCTCGTTGCTTTCACCACTAGCAGCGCCTGCGGAGCACTACCTCGAGGAGAAGCTGCCAGACGAGGTGGTTCTGAAGATCTTCTCCTACCTGCTGGAGCAGGACCTGTGTCGCGCAGCATGTGTCTGCAAACGCTTCAGTGAACTGGCCAATGATCCCATCCTCTGGTGAGTGGCTGGTTCAGTTGTCCCTGTGTCTTTGTCTGGTTGCCTGTCTGTTTCAAATTCAATTGTATTTGTCACATGCACAGAATACAACCGGTGTAGACCTTAGCATGAAATGCTTACTTACAAGCCCTTAACCAACTTTGCAGTTCAAGAAATGGTTCAGACAATATTGACCAAATAAACCAAAAAATGTATTAAAAAGTAATACAAAATAACAATGAGGCTATATACAGGGGGTACCGGTACCGAGTCAATGTGTGGGGGTACAGGTTAGTTGAGATAATTTGTACATGTAAGTAGGGATTAAATGACTATGCATAGATAATAAACAGTGAGTAGCAGCAGTGTAAAAACGGGCACGGGGGGGTTTCAATGTAAATAGTCCGGGTGGCCATTTGATTAATTGTTCACCAGTCTTATGGCTTGGGGGGATTTAGACTTGGCGCGCCGGTGCCGCTTGCCGTGTGGTAGCAGAGAGAACAATCTATGACTTGGGTGACTGGAGTCTCTGACAATTTTTTGGGCCTTCCTCTGACACCGCCTAGTATATAGGTCCTGCATGGCAGAACGCTTGGCCCCAGTGATGTACTGGTCCATACGCACTACCCTCTGTAGAGCCTTATGGTCAGATGCTGAACAGTTGCCATACCAGGCGGTGATGCAACCATTCGGGAATCTCTCAATGGTGCCTCTGTAGAACTTTTTGAGGATCTGGGGACCCATGCCAAATCTCTTCAGTGTCCTGAGGGGGAAAATGTGTTGTCGTGCCCTCTTCACGACTGTCTTGGTGAGTTTGGACTATGGTAGTTTGGTGGTGATGTGGACACCAAGGAACTTGAAACTCTCAACCCAACTCTCAACCCACTTCACATGTTAATGTGGGCCTGTTGGGCCCTCCTTTTCCTGTAGTCCACGATCAGCTCCATTGTCTTGCTCACATTGAGGGAGAGGTGGTTGTTTCTGACCTCCCTATAGGCTGTCTTATCGTTGTCGGTGATCAGGCCTACCACTGTTGTGTAGTCAGCAAACCTAATGATGGTGTTGGAGTCATGCTTGGCCACGCAGTCTTGGGTGAACAGGGAGTACAGGAGGGGACTGAGCACGCATCCCTAGGGGCCCCTGTGTTGTGGGTCAGCGTGGCCGATGTGTTGTTGCCTACCCTTACCACCTGAAGGCAGCCCGTCAGGAAGTCCAGGATCCAGTTGCAGAGGGAGGTGTTTAGTCCCAGGGTCCTTAGCTTAGTAATGCACTTTGTGGGCACTATGGTGTTGAACGCTGAGCTGTAGTCAATGAATAGCATTCTCACATAGGTGTTATTTTTGTCCAGATGGGAAAGGGCAGTGTGGATTGAGATTATGCCATCTGTGGATCTGTTGGGGCGGTATGTGATTTGTAGTGGATCTAAGGTTTCTGGGATGATGGTGTTGAAGTGAGTCATGACCAGCCTTGTTTGACTGGTTGTGTGTGTCTGGATGGTGAGACACACTGCCATTCGTTCTGACTGGATGGATGGATGGTGAGACCATAGCAATAGAATGGACATCCCCATTCAAGTCCCTCCCGCACCACTCAGTTAATCAGCAGTTTCAGCAAGCCGATGCACAAAATCTAATCTAGATCACATAGTGAAGTAACCCTGTCTGATGGTGTCTGTCTGTGTGCCTTGCTTTGCTTCACAGGAAGAGGCTGTACATGGATGTGTTTGAGTACACGCGTCCCATGATGCACCCTGAGGCGGGGAAGTTCTTCCAGATTAACCCAGAGGAGTACGAGCAGCCCAACCCATGGAAAGAGAGCTTTCAGCAGCTGGTAGGACTATGACCTCTATACCCCAACTGTCCTAATTGTTACTCACCTCTGTCCTCTATACTCTCACTGTTACCTCTGATCTCAGGACAGTGATTGTTTACAAACAGTTACCTCTGACCTCTACCTTCACTGTTACTCAACCATATTCAGTCCATTCGGAAAGTATTCAGACCCCACGTCTGTAGCCATGAAGTGCTTTGAAAGGCTGGTCATGGCTCACATCAACACCATTATCTAGACCCACTCCAATTTGGATACCACCCCAACAGATGATGCAGTCTCTATTGCACTCCACACTGCCTTTTCCCACCTAGACAAAAGGAACATCTACGTGAGAATACTATTCATTGACTACAGCTCAACATTCAAAACCATAGTGCCCTCAAAGCTCATCACTAAGGACCCTGGAACTAAACACCTCCCTCTGCAACTGGATCCTGGACTTCCTGACGGGCCGCCCCCAGGTGGTAAGGGTAGGTAACAACACATCTGCCACGCTGATTCTCAACACGGGCCCCTTAGGGGTGCGTGCTCAGTCCCCTCCTGTACTATCTGTTCACCCATGACTGCGTGGCCAAACGACTCCAACACCATTAAGTTTGCCGACGACAAAACGGTGGTAGGCCTGATCACCGACAATGATGAGACAGCCTATAGGGAGGAGGTCAAAGACCTGGCAGTGTGGTGCCAGGATAACAACTACAGAAAAAGAGGAGCGAGCACGCCCCCATTGTCATCTATGGGGCTGTAGAGGAGCAGGTTGAGAGCTTCAAGTTCCTTGGTGTCCACATCACCAACATACTGTCATGTTCCAAACACACCAAGACAGTTGTGAAGAGGGCACAACAAAACCTATTCCCCCGCAGGAGAGTGAAAAGTTTTGGCATGGGTCCTCAGATCCTCAAAACGTTCTATAGCTGCACCACCAGCATTCTGACTGGTTGCATCACCGCCTGGTATGGCAACTGTTCTGCCTCCGACCGCAAGGCACTATAAAGGGTAGTGTGTACGGCCCAGTACATCACTGGGGCTAAGGTTCCTGCCATCCAGGACCTCTATACCAGGCTGTGTCAGAGGAAGGCCCCAAAAATTGCCAAAGACTCAAGCCACCCTAGTCATAGACTGCTCTCTGCTACTTCACGGCAAGCAGTACCGGAGTGCCTAGTCTAGGTCCAAAAGGCTTCTTAACAGCTTTTACCCCCAAGCCGTAAGACTGCTGAACACTTAATCAAATGGCTACCCGGACTATTTGCATTGTCCCCATTTTTACTCTGTTACTCTGCTACTCTGTTTATTATCCATGCATAGTCACTTTACCTCTACCTACATATTACCTGGACTAACCGGTGCCCCCGCACATTGACTCTGTACTGGTATCCCCTGTATATCGCCTCGCTACTGTTATTTTATTGTTGCTCCTTAATTATTTTTTGTCTTTTTTACTTCAGTATATTTCAGTAAATACTTTCTTAACTAACAATACAGTTAACACTTTTTTTCTTAAGGGCTTGTAAGTAAACTGTTGTATTTGGCGCATGTGACAAATACAAATTGATTTGTTACAGCCTTATTCTAAAAAATGTAATTTTTTTTATCCTCATCAATTTACACAGAATACCCCATAATGACAAAGCAAAAAGTTTATTTTTAAATTTGCAAATGTATTCAAAATAAAAACTGAAATATCACATTTTACTCAGTACCTTGTTGAAGCACCTTTGGCAGTGACTTCAGCCTTGAGTCTTTTTGGGTATGATGCTACAAGCTTGGCACAACTGTATTTGGGGAGTTTCTCCCATTCTTCTCTGGAGATCCTCTCAAGCTCTGTCAGGTTGGATGGGGAGTGTTGCTGCACAGCTATTTTCAGGTCTCTCCAGAGATGTTCAAGTCCAGGCTCTGGCTGGGCCAATCAAGGACATTCAGAGATTTGTCCCAAAGCCACACCTGCGTTGTCTTGGCTGTGTGCTTAAGGTCGTTGTCCTGTTGGAAGGGGAACCTTCACCCCAATCTGAGGTCCGGAGAGCTCTGGAGCAGGTTTTCATCAAGGATCTCTCTGTACTGACTAGTCTCCAAGTCCCTGCCTCTGAAAAACATCCCCACAACATGATGCTGCCACCACCATGCTTCACCGTAGGGATGGTGCCAGGTTTCCTCCAGACATTACGCTTGGCATTCAGCCCAAAGAGTTCAATCTTGGTTTTATCAGACCAGAAAATCTCGTTTCTCATGGCCTTGGAGTCCTTTAGGTGCCTTTTGGCCAACTCCAAGCGGGCTGTCATGTGCCTTTTACTGAGGAGTGGCTTCCGTCTGGTCATTACCTTAAAAGGCCTGATTGGTGGAGTGCTGCAGAGATGGTTGTCCTTCTGGAAGATTCCCCCATCTCCACAGAGGAACTCTGAAGCTCTGACAGAGTGGCCATCGGGCTCTTGGTCACCTCCCTGATCAAGGCCCTTCTCCAATTGCTCAGTTTGGCCAGGCGGACAGCTCTAGGAAGACTCTTGGTGGTTCCTAACTTATTCCATTTCAGAATGATGGGAGGCCACTGTGTTCTTGTGGACCTTCAATGTTGCAGAAATATTTTTTACCCTTCCCCAGATCTGTACCTCCACACAATCCTGTCTCGGAACTCTATGGAAAATTCCTTCAACCTCATGGCTTGGTTTTTGCTCTGACATGCACTGTCAACTGTGGGAGTTTATATAGACAGGTGTGTGCCTTTCCAAATCATGTCCAATCAATTCAATTTACCACAGGTGGTCTCCAATCAAGTTGTAGAAACATCTCAAGGATGCTCAATGGAAACAGGATGCACCTGAGCTCAATTTCGAGTCTCATAGGAAAGGGTCTGAATACGTATGAAAATAAGGTATTTCAGGGGGGGGTTCTGTAGTATCTAAACTTTGTCATTTTGTAGTATTGTGTGTAGATTGAGGGAAATTGTGTATTTAATCTAAGGCTGTAACAAATGTTTTAAAAAAGTGAAGGGGTCTAAATACTTTCTGAATGCATTGTAGATGCTGCTGCTAAAACGTACTGTCAATGGTTTGTACAGACGTATGCATGCAAGAACAGAGTCCCAGTAATTCTATGGGGCAAGTAGTCCCAGTGGAGTCTAATATCACTTGAGGTTGCTGTGATTCTAGAAGGAATCTCACCATAAGTATTACTGTGTAATAATAGCAATGGCTAGATTCATTCTTTTTCTGCTTTCAGTATAAAGGAGCACACGTGAAGACAGGCTTCGCAGAACACTTCTACAGTAATCCTGCCAGATACAAAGGAAGAGAGAACATGCTTGTAAGAGTTGTTTGTTTGTTTCAGAGAGTTTAAAGGCCAGTTTCCTTGACACAGATTGAGCCTAGTCCTGTACTAAAATGAACACTGATTGAAGAATGTCAATTGATATTGGCCTAACTTTTTTAGTTTAGGACTAGGCTTCTCAATCTGGGAAACTGGCCCAGAGAGTTCTGTTTGTTTTAAGGTTGTTATTGAGTGATTTGTCATCATGTGTTCACTGTGACTTGGCTTTAACACACTTCTCTGTTCTGCCTCTTCCTCAGTACTATGACACCATAGAGGATGCACTGGGGGGTGTTCAGGAGGCCCACTTTGACGGCCTCATATTCGTCCACTCAGGGGTCTACACTGACGAGTGGATCTACATAGAGTCACCCATCACAATGATCGGAGCTGGCACGTATTCATTATTGAGTTGCCCTACTGTCTGCTCATTGTCTATCTGTACCAGTGGTTCCCAACCTTTTTGGGTTACTGTACCACCAAATCCATTTTGCTCTGCTTGTAGGCCTGTGGTCTCAGGAGTCTTCTCAAGTACCCCCACTGAGTTATACCACTTGACCTGTTAACTAGGTTAATTGATTGTCATTTCTGGACACCTTTTAGCTCAATGTTGTCTTCCTAACCTCGCCCTTTTAATCCTAACGACCTTCATTTTTCAACAGCACCTGGTAAAGTAGCGGACAAAGTGATCATTGAGAACACCAGAGACTCCACCTTTGTCTTCATGGAGGGCTCAGAGGACGCGTACGTTGGCTACATGACCATCAAGGTGAGCTATTATGTAATATGACTCTAGCCTAGCTGCCTGACTGTATGCAGAAACTCTGTACATTAGTGGTCCACATGTCATTATAAATACAGCTGGTCTGAAACAAAGGGCAGTCTTGACATATCAGTTGTGGTTGTTAGTCATATATGTTATGAATATGACTCATATCTTAGTAATATAATATATGCCATTTAGCAGAAGCTTTTATGGACTTTTAGCCTGACGTTTGTCATGTCTTAGTAATATCTTAGTCATGTAATTAACTTGTCTAACTCCCGTATGTTTGTGGTCCTTTAGTTTAATCCTGACGATAAGTCTGCCCAGCACCACAACGCCCACCACTGTCTGGAGATTACAGTCAACTGCAGCCCCAGCATTGACCACTGTATCATACGCAGCACTTGCACAGGTACCTTACAACACAATGTCTCCCCAGACCTACATGCCTTTCATAAAACATAGTATTACCCTCTCAGACCTACTTAGTGCAGTCCAATTATGGGGAATTGATTGGGTTATTTATAGGGCCTTTTCATTTTGGATTGCATTTTGACTCCCAAATGCATAATAATGATCATAGCACATAGGCTTCTACTCTTTAAAATAATGCTGGAGCTATGCTAGCTATTTTCAGTGTCTTCAACACATTCAATTGAGACTGTTGGTATCTGTCTGAGAAGTCTAACTTAGTCGATTCACGTGGCTCTAGCATGCTGACCTTGCTGGCTCTACACCTGTTTATTTCAGTGGGCTCAGCGGTCTGTGTGAGCGGCCAGGGAGCTTGTCCCACCATTAAACACTGCAACATCAGCGACTGTGAGAACGTGGGGCTTTACATTACCGACCATGCACAGGTAGGTAATGCAAACACACACACACTCACACCTCTCTTTCCTTATGGCACTTGATAACTCAAATAATCCCATTTCCAAGATTCTGCTGTGAAACTGACACTGTGTTTCCAGGGTATCTATGAGGACAACGAGATCTCCAACAACGCTCTGGCTGGGATCTGGGTGAAAAACCATGGCAACCCCATCATCAGACGGAACCACATCCACCACGGCAGAGACGTGGGCGTCTTCACTTTCGACCACGGCATGGTGAGATGACACTCCATATTGGTCTGGTCTGTCTTGGTCTGGCTACCACTGAGATGACACGTCATATTGGTCTGGCTACCACTGAGATGACACGTCATATTGGTCTGGCTACCACTGAGATGACACGTCATATTGGTCTGGCTACCACTGAGATGACACGTCATATTGGTCTGGCTACCACTGAGATGACACGTCATATTGGTCTGGCTACCACTGAGATGACACGTCATATTGGTCTGGCTACCACTGAGATGACACGTCATATTGGTCTGGCTACCACTGAGATGACACGTCATATTGGTCTGGCTACCACTGAGATGACACGCCATATTGGTCTGGCTACCACTGAGATGACACGCCATATTGGTCTGGCTACCACTGAGATGACACGTCATATTGGTCTGGCTACCACTGAGATGACACGCCATATTGGTCTGGTCTCTATTGGTCTGATCTGGCTACCACTGAGATGACACGTCATATTGGTCTGGCTACCACTGAGATGACACTCCATATTGGTCTGGCTACCACTGAGATGACACTCCATATTGGTCTGGTCTCTATTGGTCTGATCTGGCTACCACTGAGATGACACGCCATATTGGTCTGGCTACCACTGAGATGACACGCCATATTGGTCTGGTCTCTATTGGTCTGATCTGGCTACCACTGAGATGACACTCCATATTGGTCCATTGTGGCCAGCTCATTGTCTACTGTAGTGACTTAAGGTTAAGGCGCCATCTCAATTCATCTTACCATCTCTTGCATCCTCTCACCTATTGCAAGAGAAAATCCAAGGTCTCTCCCCTCTGACCTTCTTCTCCAATGTGTTTTAAGAAGGAGAGGATGCGAGGGAACAAGGAAAGAAGAATTGAGGAAGAACCTTTGTACTGTAGAACCTCAGTCTGCAGCCGTTTCTTCTTCAAGAGAAGCGTTGGCTTGCAGTTTAATCCATGTGTAGGTTTTAGAGACGCACCACTGATTTTAGTTACATAAGCCTTAATCCACAGCTTTTCCCTTTTAAAAACATGTAAATGTGTTCCTACTCACACGGTAGCTTAGTTACATAACACATCGGATTGAGGTAATTTTCTCAAGAGGAAAGAACAGTTTAGCACCTTGCTCTTCTGAAACGTATTAGAGAAGGTCCAAGGTTCCTCCTCACTGACCATCTTCTCCAATGCTTTTGGAAAAGGAGGCAAGGAGAGAGAATTGAGAAAGAGCCTTGGCATTCTAATTATTTTGACTGACTGTGACTGTCACCCCCTGCAGGGCTACTTTGAGAGCTGCAATATCCACAGGAACCGCATAGCTGGCTTCGAGGTGAAGGCGTACGCCAACCCCACGGTGGTGCGCTGTGAGATCCACCACGGACAGACGGGAGGGATCTACGTGCACGAGAAGGGCCGAGGACAGTTCATCGAGAACAAGATCTATGCAAACAACTTTGCTGGAGTGTGGATCACCTCCAATAGTGATCCTACAATAAGGTCAGTGGGGTTTTAAAGTCAAACACTTTCTATCGCCCTCTCCCCCTTCTCTTTCCTGCTTTTTATATCGCTTGCGCTGTTGTCTGTTATACAACCCATATTCATTTATATTGATTCTGATGTGTAAATGGATACTCTGATGAAATTTTTCCACGTTGTGTCAATCACAGGGGCAACGCTATCTTCAACGGTAACCAGGGTGGAGTTTACATATTCGGTGATGGGCGAGGCCTCATCGAGGGGAACGACATCTACGGTAACGCCTTGGCAGGGATCCAGATCAGGACAAACAGCTGCCCCATCGTACGACACAACAAGATCCACGACGGACAGCATGGGGGCATCTATGTGGTAAGTAGGGCTTTCTTATAACTTAAAAAAAAAAAATGTGTATTTAAAGAAAATGTGTAGTCAAATACGTAGCAAATACTTATGAGACATATAGCTGTGGTTTATTTGCAACCCTTTAGCATCTTTACCTACTAGCCCACCTTATTAGTGTCTGAAAATAAAATGCTCTAAAACGCTAGGCAGGTAGCCAAGCGGCTAAGAGCGTTGGGTCAGTAACCGAAGGTTGCTGGTTTTAATCCCCAGCCGACTAGGTGAAAAATCGGCCCATGTGCCCTTGAGCAAGGTACTTAAACCTAATTGCTCCTGTAAGTCGCTCTGGATAAGAGTGTCTGTCTGCTAAATGATGAAAATGTAAATTGATACAGAGCCATCTTGTAGTCAGTGGACTCGGGGCAGTTCTCGTTGGATGTAATGTAAGAATCTGGGTGTCTCCCCTGTAGCATGAAAAGGGACAGGGGGTGATAGAGGAGAACGAGGTGTACAGCAACACGCTGGCAGGAGTCTGGGTGACTACAGGAAGCACACCTGTCCTCAGGAGGAACAGGATACATAGTGGGAAACAGGTACGGAGATGGAGAGAGACTTGTCTGTCTGTTCAGATGGCTCTATGGGCTACTCATCTCTTACAGATGAATGAATGAAATTTGACAATAACCTGCAAACTAAACACTTGGCCTTGTGTGGGTCATACAGGTTGGTGTCTACTTCTATGACAACGGCCATGGAGTGTTGGAGGACAATGATATCTACAACCACATGTACTCTGGAGTTCAAATCAGGTCAGTGATAGAGCAGGAACTCAAAATGAATGGCCCAACCATACAATGGGACCTAATGGCAACCTGTGTAGATCATGTAGTGCATGTTGTAATACATCACAGTGATATGATTGATTGATGGTTAATGTTTTCCACTGTAACAGAACTGGCAGCAATCCCAAAATCAGACGGAACAAGATCTGGGGAGGTCAAAATGGAGGCATTCTGGTTTACAACTCAGGTGAGAAACCAGTATCCATTATTCTGTCTTTATCCATCCTCCTCTCACACTGCTTGATCTTGTCTGGATAGGGGTGAAGCAAGCACACGTGTACCTTTCTACATTTTAAATTCATGTGCAGAACAGTGAAGACACCCTGGACTCACAGGTTCTGAGTGAAGTGGACCAATCAAAATCCTGTGTAATTCAGATGCTCCCTCATGAACCTTCTAACCAGGATAAATGAAAGGGAGACCCATTGGCTGATATATTGACTCTGTTTCAGGTTTGGGCTTCATCGAGGACAATGAGATTTTTGACAATGCCATGGCGGGGGTGTGGATAAAGACGGACAGCAACCCCACTCTCCGAAGGAATAAGATCCACGACGGGAGAGACGGAGGCATCTGTATATTCAACGGAGGACGAGGTTTACTGGAGGAGAACGATATCTTCAGGAACGCCCAGGCAGGGGTCCTAATCAGCACCAACAGCCACCCTGTCCTGAGGAAGAACAGAATATTTGACGGCTTCGCTGCAGGTGCATTATGCAATTCTAGAAAGCAGGGTTCAATCCAGCTCTGTTCATTAGGCACCATATGGTGGAAAGTGGAATGAAATGAGAGGGAGGGACTACGTGGATTTGTCCAATAAGAAATCCAAATGTTCTGTTTTCCATTGTGTGCCCTAATGAACACAGCCCAGCAGTATTTTGCTTTGTATCCTTTTGATTAATAGTAGACAGAGTGAGGCCCAATCCAAAATGTGGAAGTTTCACCATGTTGCTTATACCAATCAAATCCTCTTGGATCTCCACAAGTGCATAGGGCTTAGGGGTCAGGCCTGAATCTCCACTTCCTCCACGCTGATCCTGACCTGTCTCTTTCCACCAGGTATTGAGATCACCAATCATGCCACGGCAACCCTGGAGGGCAATCAGATCTTCAATAACCGCTTTGGAGGGTTGTTTCTCGCATCTGGTGTCAACGTTACAATGAAAGGTAAGAGGGGGGGGGTGGGGGGACAGGACAATGTGTCACCATGATGTGATTTGTACATGTTTTATTCCTGGAATCTAGCATTGTAGGATCTACTTACATCAGTTAGTCTTTGTCAAAATTGAATTATCTTAAATTGCCTCATTACTTTTTCTTCTCTGTACCTGGACTGATCCAACTACACCTGACCTCCTGTCTCCCCAGATAACAAAATAATGAACAATCAAGATGCCATTGAAAAAGCTGTGAGCAGAGGTCAGTGCCTGTACAAGATTTCAAGTTACACCAGCTATCCAATGCACGATTTTTACAGGTAATAATTTCTTACCTTTATATATCTAACTTCTACCAGTGGGATTTTCCAGAAAGCAGGATTATTAAATTAGCCATTTAAACTTTAATAAACAGCCACTTAACTCTTCACTTTCTGGTTGATTTGAGAACACTATGTTCTGAAGATTATTTCAAGCAATGTTGGACAGTTAGCTGGCTAACTCATTGATCCAGCTTTCTGCCCCAGCTGTCCACTTTAATTGATGTAACCTGGACAACTCGTTTGGCTCATCACCTGTTTCTTTCTTCTGTCCCTCCGTGTGGTCAGGTGTCACACCTGTAACACAACAGACCGCAACGCCATCTGTGTGAACTGCATCAAGAAGTGCCACCAGGGGCACGACGTAGAGTTCATTAGGCATGATAGGTACGTTACTCTTCTCTTGTTAATAAGACCCATACACATGCACTGTATTTTACAGCGATACTTCATTCTAAATGACTTTGTAGATATGCAAATTATATCTGGTTTTGTTGCAGAACCTCTTCCTCTTGTGCCAAATGAAATGTACATTTTAAAAAATGTAGTCTACAGATCCAACTGGATGTCTGCTAGTATTTCAGTGGCTACCTGATCAGTTGGTAGTTTAGTCTTCCATGTCATTTCCAGCATAATTCTTTCTTTTGTCTTCGCTGTAGATTTTTCTGTGACTGTGGAGCCGGGACGTTGTCAAACCCCTGCACGCTAGCCGGAGAGCCCACGCATGACACAGACACACTGTACGACTCAGCCCCTCCTATAGAGTCCAATACGCTGCAACACAACTGAGCTGGACCCCGCCCCCCCCTTCAGACACTTCCAGGCCTTTTCCCTATATAGTGCACTACTTTTGACTCAAACCCTATGCTGGCCCAGGTCAAAACTAGTGCACTATAGGGAATAGGGTGTCATTTTGGACAGAGACTCCTGTTTGCTCAGCTAACTAGTCCACCTACGGGGAGGATGAAAAATACAAACTTATAAATATCACAATGTAAATAAATATGGGGAAAATGGATGTCGTGATGGACAAAGACAAGCTGAAAGGAGACATGACATTTCTGCTGTGGATGCACTGACTGCCTGCACCGCTTCTCCCTTTATTTTCCTTCCCAGCAACATGGTGACGAGGAGGCAATGGGACTTGGTCGGTGATGAATGGGTATTCTTATTCCCTTCATAGGGCACTACTTTTGACCAGAGCCAGTATTAGGGTCCTAGTCAAAAGTACCCTATGAACTGAAGTGTGCCATGTCAGATATGGACTCAGTTGTGGATGGACGCTAGACATTTTAATGCCCCTCCCTTTCTTGGCAAAGTGGGCAAGTGAAGTCACTGCAGTTATTGTACAGAGCCATACGAGGAACTAGTTCCTCAGGCAGAGGCAGCGCCTCGCCACACACTGCTTCTGTCTCTGGCAGCAAACAGTTGTGCTGGTATATGTATGGTTACAGAAAAAAAATGACCTAGCACTTCGGGGTTTTTTAAGAAAAAGATTTTAAAATGCTTTTCTCGTAGTTTTGTATTTTCATGCAGAAATGTTACTGTACTTGAATGTCTTAGTTTTTTTTGGTTTTACCCCCCGTGGACTTGGAATGTCACAGTATCTACATTCTTTCTGTGAAAGAAAACAAAGCAACATTTTCTCCAGCAATGTTGACTATTTTAAGAGACTTAAGAAAAGCTGCGAAAAATACATTGGTCTTGTTAACCTTTAGAATTGATCTAGAACTGTGGCCATTTTTGTTTTGACTCTTTGAACACACAAATACATTTGTCTGCAATATGGAGTTAAGGAACCATGAATGCTTCGCTACACATTTCCTGTTATTTGGACCACACTGGAGGTAAACCTCTGTATGAATGACAAAAGTATTAAGGGCTGGATTCAATCGGTATCTTACGCGTCAGCGGTAAAATGGAAAGGACATTTCTGACTGAGCCGACCTGCAGCGTTTACCGATGACATTGAGCTATAATGCAGATCTTCTGCGATACTGACTGAATCCAGCCCTAAGTCTTGTGAACTCACAGCTTTTCTAGCCTGGTCCCAGAGCTGCCTCAAACTGATCTGAGCCCAGGTTAAGGCAAATATTTTCACATTGGAGTAAAGCATTGCCAGAGATCCTTTTCTAAAATAAAGCTCTTAAATATAACCAGTATATGGTTATTGCTTTCCCATTCATGTGTTTCGGTGACTGTGGGTTCTCAAACAGCCAGAATTGTATGCATGTACCATAACATCTAGACTTAATATATTGTGGAGTATTCAATAACCATTTTGTAGATGCTAGTGTGAATTAAAAGGGTTTAATTTCCTAGAGAGGAAAGTGGTCTTTTTTAAATAAACTTTATTCGATCATAATACAGTAGTGATGTGATAATGGAAAGGGGAGAAGCGCAAACTACAAAGAACAAAACATGGATGTGAAAGGTTTTAAATGAAGACAGTTTCCTATTCTACTCGATACAACACTCAAATTAGAAATGTAACGTTCTCTTGAACAGGCCCAAAAAACAAAACGGCTTCATCTTCACAGGTTGCTGATCATCCGGAGGAGCAAGGCAAACTGTGTGCTGGCTGCTGTGGGGTCTTCAGCATACGAACACAGCTTCCTGTGGAGCAAAAAGATGGAAAAAAATAACACTAGTTACTTGAAGACTTGTGTATAGAAAACATTAAGAACACCTGCTCTTTCCCTGACAGACTGACCAGGTGAACCCTATGGTCCTTTATTGATGTCACTTGTTAAATCAATGTAGACTGAACAAACTTAATTTTACTGAGTTACAGTTCATAAAGAAATCAGTCAATTGAAATAAAATTCCACATGACTGGGAATAGATACCGCAAAAAATATTTTTAAAGGGGTGTGGATCAGAAACACCAGATAGTGACTGGCTCAGGCAGCGAGACATCTCCTTTGCATAGAGTTGATTGTGGCCTGTAGAATGTTGTACCACGCTTCAATGGCTATGCAAAGTTGCTGGACAGAAGCAGCAACTGGAACACGCTGCCGTACATGCCGATCCAGAGCATCCCAAATATGATCAATGGATGACATTTCCGGATGAGTATGACAGCCATGGAAAAACAGGGACAGTTTCAGCTTCCAGAAATTTTGTACAGGTCTCTGTGCAATCAAATTGTCAGGATTCAACCGTGAAGAGCACACTTCTCCAGCATGCCAGCGGCCATCGAAGGTGAGCAATATGCCCACTGAAGTCTATTACGACGAACTACAGTCAAGTCAAGACCCTGGTGAGGATGACGAGCAAAGATGAGCTTCCCCGAGACTGTTTCTGACAGTTTGCAAACACAGTTTTGTCAGGGTGGCAGGTCTCAGACAATCCCGCAGGAGAAGAAGCTGGATGGGGAAATCCTGGGCTTGTATGGTTTCACAGTCTGCGGTTGTGAGGCCAGTTGGACATACTGCCACATTCTCTAAAACTACGTTTAAAACAATAAATTCTCTGGCAACAGCTCTGGTGGACATTCCTGCAGTCAGCATGCCAATTGTACGCCACTTCAAATCTTGAGACGTGGCATTGTGTTGCGTAACAAAACTGCACATTTTAGAGTGGCCTTTTAATTGTCCCCAGTACATGATCATGCTGTTTAATCAGCTTCTTGATATGCCACACCTATGAGGTGGATCGATTATCTTGGCAAAGGAGAAATGCTCACTAACAGGGATGTAAACACATTTTGCCCAAAATTTGAGAGAAATAAGCTTTGTGCGTATGGAACATTTCTGGGATCTTTTATTAAGCTCATGGACCAACACTTTACATGTTGTGTTTATTTTTGTTCAGTGTTCATGAAGGGGAGGAGACAGATTAAGACATGAATTGTGTATGTGTGCCATTCAGAGAGTGAATGGGCAAGACAAGAAATGTCAGTGCCACGCGCACCAGTTTGTCAAGAACTGCAATGCTGCTGGGTTTCACACACACACACACACACAACAGTCTCCTGTGTGTATTAAGAATGGTCCACAACCAAAATGACATCCAGCCAACTTGACAACTATGGGAAGCATCGGGCCAGCATCCTTGTGGAACGCTTTCGTCATCTTGTAGAGTTCATGCCTCGACAAATTTAAACTGTACTGAAGGCAAAACGGGCAGAGTGGGCAACTCAATATTATGGTGTTCCTAATGTTTGGTATACTCAGTTTACTTCTACATGTACAGTTGAAGTCGGAAGTTTACATACACTTAGGTTGGCATCAAACTCGTTTTTCAAACACTCCACAGATGTCTTGTTAACAAACTATAGTTTTGTCAAGTCGGTTAAGAAATCTACTTTGTGCATGACAAGTAATTGTTTACAGATGAATTCACTATCACAACTCCAGTGGTTCAGAAGTTTACATACACTTAGTTGACTGCCTTTTAAACAGCTTGGAAAATTCCAGAAAATTATCATGGCTTTAGAAGCTTCTGATAGGCTGATTGACATCATTTCAGTCAATTGGAGGTGTACCTGTGGATGTATTTCAAGGCCTACTTTCATATTCAGTGCCTTTTTCTTGACATCATGGGGAAATCAACAGAACTCAGCCAAGACATCAGAAAACAAATTGTAAACCTCCACAAGTCTGGTTCATCCTTGGGAGCAATTTCCAAATGCCTGAAGGTACCACGTTCATCTGTACAAACAATAGTACGCAAGTATAAACACCATGGGACCACTCAGCCGTCATACCGCTCAGGAAGGAGATGCGTTCTGTCTCCTAGAGAAGAACATATTTTTTATTTGTACTTTTCACACTAAGGTATCTATCCACAGTAAAACGAGTCCTATATCGACAACCTGAAAGGCCACTCAGCAAGGATGAAGCCACTGCTCCAAAACCGCCATAAAGCAGCCAGACTACAGTTTGCAACTGCACATGGGGACAAAGATCATATTTTTGGGAGAAATATCCTCCGGTCTGATGAAACAAAAATAGAACTGTTTGGCCATAATGACCATCGTTATGTTTGGAGGAAAAAGGGGGAATCTTGCAAGCCGAAGAACACCATCCCAACCGTGAAGCACAGGGGTGGCAGCATCATGTTGTGGGGGTGCTTTGCTGCAGGACGGACTGGTGCACTTCACAAACTAGATGGCATCATGTGGATGGAAAATGATGTGGACATATTGAAGCAACAGCTCAAGACATCAGTCAGGAAGTTAAAGCTTGGTCGCAAATGGGTTTTCCAAATGGACAATGACCCCAAGCATACTTCCAAAGTTGGGAAGGTGATGAAAGTAAAAAAGCTTAAATAAATCACTAACATTATTCTGACATTTCACATTCTTAAAATAAAAGTGGTGATCCTAAGACAGGGATTTTTTTTACTAAGATTAAATGTCAGGAATTGTGAAAAACAGTTTAAATGTATTTGGCTGTGTATGTAAACTTCCAACTTCACTGTAACTACAGGTTAACACATACTTGAAGACTCGTAGGGAAATGGTGCTCCTCTCAAACTCCTTGGCCTTCCTGTGGCCTGATTGTATAACATCCTCAGGCAGGTTGGCGAGGCGAGCAGCGTTGAAACCGTAGCTTTTAGGACAAGCTCCCGCGATAAACTTGTAGAGGAAGGTGATGGTCTCCTGACTAGGGTCCTCATCTCCCTCATTCTCCACCATACAGGCCTGAGGGGGACAGAGTGATTGGTTAATTGATGGGTTAATTGCTTGAACTTAGAGGATGGTGATGTCTCCTGGCTAGGGTCCTCATTTCCTTCTTTCTCCACAATACAAGCCTGATAGGGGAAGACTGACTGGTTGATTAAAGGCCCAGTGCTGTCAATTATGTTTGCTGTTTGCTTAATAGACTATTAGCAAAGAGTTCCAAACTGCTCTGCTAATAACAGCTAGTTTTCAGTTTCTCCTCCGACAGTCCTAGGAAAATTGTTGCTTGAGAATAAGTTTAGCTAAAAAGCCATTTTGCCCATTTTAAAAATGGAAATCTATTACAGTAGTTTTTATCCAATTGGCGACAGATTTTCACACAAATATATTTTTTAAACGAATCATAAAACTATATTCAAATGTTCCTTCCAGAGATGTGTTTCCATAAAATTGACTTGTTGCATTTAAAAGGATGTGCGTGATGACGTAGGGCACTTAAAAATAGATTGTGGTTAAATTCGTAAGTACCAAATAAAAAAAAATACAATTTGTTACCCAGAATTATTTGATATGGCTATAAAACAGTCTACAATTTGTGATTGATTGACAGAGCTGAAAATAACGTGTCCAGCCGTATAAAATCCGAAGGCACAATATTTGTCATGTCCGTGTACTGTATTGATTATCATTGAGCTTGCTTGTGTGTGTGCTGTCTCCTCACCATGTGTCCGAGCCGCACAGCAGGGTTGTTGGTGTAGTCTTCTACTAAGGAGTGGTAATGTGTGGAGAAGAGGGTCCGACAGCAGATCCTTTTCGCCAGCTCGTTCACCACAGCACTGGCTATCGCTGTGCCGTCATATGTGGCTGTGCCCCTTCCTGTAACACAACGGATCAGTTTCTCTCTCACTTAAACTTTATGGGCCGATTTCCCAGACACAGATTAAGTCTTTGACTTAAAAACATGTTCAAAAGAGAATCTCCATTGATCATGCTTTTAAGTCCCAAACTAGCTCTGGGTCTGAAACTGGCCAAAGAACTATGCCTCAGAAGTGGAGGATGAACCCCAAAGCTACATCTTCTTGTAGTACCCACACCATGTTAAGATTTAAGACAGACAAATAGATAAGAGATGTGTTGTTTACCCAGTTCATCCAGCAGCACCAGAGAGTGCTTGGTCCCATGGTGGAGGATACTTGCAGTCTCACTGAGCTCTACAAAGAAGGTGCTCTCCCCTGGAACACACAGGCCAGGGTTACATTCACTTAGTTCAGGAGGACATCTTAAGGAACTCGTGGGACTCGGGGAAAACACTTATGTATCCCAATTCTCAACCCTTATGCCCCAAGTGTGCACTTGTTCACTTCACACTTAATAGGAAAGGTTGAATAAATATGGTCAAAACTCCCAGTTGCCCATGGTTACACCAATCAAATACTTTTAAAATGCACGGGGAGCAGTGCACAAGTCGACACTTCAGAAGAATTGGGACACACCCATTCACTTGCTGGGGAGTGGGGTACGAGTCCTTACCAGCCATGATACGGTCCGATGCTCCCAACCGGGTGAAGACTCTGTCCACAGGGGTAAAGGACAGGCTCTCAGCAGGAACATAGCAACCCAACTGGGCCAAGACCACCACCAGACCACACTGCGGGAGGAGTGACCAAGCACAGGAAATACACACCAGGACCAAGGAAATCCAGAATCATATTAGTCCAGACTGTGCCAGGAACACAGAACCACCACAGATGGAAATCTAACAACTTCAAGCCAACAACTACAGGAGAAGCAAAAGTACACACATGACCTAGGTGAGGTTCAAGATCAACTGCCATTCCCGTTAAATGTTTGTTGTCTTTAATGTGTGATCTTGCAGCACAGCCACTTTCTCTCTGGGAAAAACAAAGTTGAAAGAAAAACCCATACCTGTCTCATAAGAGTCGACTTTCCTCCCATGTTAGGCCCAGTGACCAGCACGCAGGGTGCATGTCCTTTATCCTCCTGGCCCTCCTCCTCGCCGCCAGGGCACCCAATAGCAATGTCATTAGGGATGAAGTCATCACCGAAGAAGGTTTTGGTGACACAGGGGTGGCGGGAGCCCCTCAAGTCCAGGAAGGCTGCTGATTGGCTGATGTCACCAGGAAGTAGTACTTGAGGCCGTGCCATTGGTCCTCCATCACCCCCCTGGCTGTACCGTGTCAGACTCAGTAACACATCTACACAGGTAAAAGCAGACCCTAACTTAGTATATAAACATGCATTTTGTTTTTGGATATATGTAGATGTGTTGTTTGTGTATAAATGCATGTCTGAAGTTAGTTACATCCTACAAAATAGTATTTAAAACACACATGACGATAACATAAAATATAGACCAAATGTCAAATGCATTTAATATTGTGATTGGGGTTGCACATTTTGGGGAATATTCAGAGATGGAAACTTTCCCGTGGGAATTAACGGGAATATGGGAATTAACAGAAATATGCAAATTAATACCATTTAAATGTAGATGTTTTTTTGTGTTGGATATATTTACCATAACATATGGAGACAGAAACAAACCTTTTACCTTATAAGTAGACAATTGCTAATTATTAAATCCTTCCAATAGAAAAAAAAAAGACCATTTAATTCAAGTTCAATTCGTAACTAAATAAGTTGACTCTTCACATGGGATGATTTCACTAAACAACAAAAGGGAATATTGAATGATCCATCGCATCTCCCAAAAACGTTTTCAATATCTGTAAAATGTCTAGAAACTAAAGCTTTGGTTGTCTTCCTCTCAGGCTTCCATGTCTTCTCACTGGACCTCCTCAATGTCCACCTCTTGAACATCAGACTCTGAGGCTTCATCTTCACTTTCCACCCTTGTTGAGGATGGCTCATTGTCAGGCTCAAAAAGCCTCAAATTTGCCCAGATGGCCAGCAATTTTTAAACCCTTGTATTGGTCAGCCTGTTGCGTGCTTTGGTGTGTGTGTGTGTGTGTTCCCAAACAAGGACACGTTTTGCTTGGAGGTGGCTGATGTTGGTGGGATTTAGAGGATGATGGAGGCAACAGGGGAAAGAGCCTCCGGTCCACAAAGTCCCTTCCACCAGGTGGCTGATGAGATACGGCACGACTGGCACGACTGCCATATTGCATTTCCATCCCAAAGCCCTTGCTTGGAAGTGTACTTCACCAGACTGCCACGAACATTGCCCTCATCCCGGCCAAGGTGGCGAGACACAGTAGTGATGACACCGTAGGCCTTGTTGATCTCTACACCAGACAGAATGCTCTTGCCAGCATATTTGGGGTCCAACATGTATGCTGCGGCGTGTATGGGCTTCAGGCAGAAGTCTTCACGCTTTTTGATGTATTTCAGAGCTGCAGTTTCATCTGCTTGGAGCAACAGTGAAGTGGGCAGAGCAGTACGTATTTCTTCTCTTACGTCTCTTACTTGGGGTCCAACATGTATGTTGCGGCATGTTTGGGCTTCAAGCAGTGTGCAAGATCTTGAGAATCAGCTGTACACGTGATGGAAGAAAGCACTGTGTATGCAGAGGGTTGCAATTCCATTGAATTGGGGGTAGTTTAACATTGTCCAAAGAAGGCCCAGATGTATACAAAATGGTGTTGTCTGCGTAGACGTGGATCAAAGAATCACCCGCAGCAAGAGCGACATCATTGATGTATACAGAGAAAAGAGTCGGCCCGAGAATTGAACCCTGTGGCACCCCCATAGAGACTGCCAGAGGTCCGGACAACAGGCCCTCCGATTTGACACACTGAACTCTGTCTGAGAAGTAGTTCGTGAACCAGGCGAGGCAGTAATTTGAGAAACGAGGACTATCGAGTCTGCCGATAAGAATACGGTGATTGACAGAGTCGAAAGCCTTGGCGAGGTTGATGAAGACGGCTGCACAGTAGTCTTTTATCGATGGCGGTTATGATATCGTTTAGGACCTTGAGCGTGGCTGAGGTGCACCTGTGACCAGCTCGGAAACCAGATTTCATAGCGGAGAAGGTACGGTGGGATTTGAAACGGTCGGTGATCTGTTTGTTCACTTGGCTTTCGAAGGCTTTAGAAAGGCAGGGCAGGATAGATATTGGTCTGTAGGTCAATATCCTCCCAGGATACCCGGGCCAGGTCGATTTAGAAAGGCCCGCTCGCAGAAGTGTTTTAGGGAGTGCTTGACCGTGATGAGTGGCGGTCGTTTCACCGCGGACCCATAATGGACACAGGCAATGAGACAGTAATCGCCGAGATCCGGGTTGAAAACAGCAGAGGTGTATTTAGAGGGCAAGTTGGTCAGGATGATATCTATGAGGGTGCCCATGTTTACGGATTTGGGGTTGTACCTGGTAAGTTCCTTGATAATTTGTGTGAGATTGAGGGCATCTAGTTTAGATTGTAGGACGGCCGGGGTGTTAAGCATATCCCAATTTAGGTCACCTAGCAGTATGAACTCTGACGATGAATGGAGGGCAATCAATTCACATATGGTGTCCAGGGCACAGCTGGGTGCTGAGGGGGGTCTATAACAAGCGGAAACCGTGAAGGACTTGTTTATAGAGATGGATGTTTAAAAGTAGAAGCTCGATCTGTTTGGGCATAGACCTGGATAGTATGACCGAACTCTGCAGGCTCTCTCTACAGTAGATTGCAATTCCGCCCTCTTTAGCAGTTCTGTCTTGATGGATTCAGGATTCAGACACGGCTAGGACGTCGGGGTTGGCAGAGTGTGCTAAAGCAGTGAATAAAGCAAACTTAGGGAAAAGGCTTCTGATGTTAACATGCATGAACCCAAAGATTTTTTTGGTTGCAGAAGGGGGGGGGGGGCCTGGGTTAACCTCTTCATCACCAGAGCAACAGAGTTGGATGAGGGTACGGCTAAAGGCTATAAGACCTGTCCGTCTAGTGCTTTGGGAACAGAGAATTAAAGGAGCAGATTTCTGGGCGTGGTAGGAAAGATTCAGGGCATAGTGTACAGACAAGGGTATGGTAGGGTGCGAGTACAGTGGGGGTAAACCTAGGTGTTGAGTGACGATGAGAGAGGTTTTATCTCTGGAGGCGCCAGTTAAGCTAGGTGCGGTCTCCGCATGTATGGTGGGTGGGACAAGGGGGGCTTTCTGAGGCATGTTGAGCAGGACTAGGGGCTCCGCAGTAAAATAAAACAGAGCTGCCCTAAACAACAGTATACAAGGCATATTGACATTTAGAGAAAGGCAAACAGCAATCACAGGTGTTGATTGGAAGAGCTGAGACAGCAATGGGTAAACAGCTAAGACAACAACAACAACGGGTAAATGGTGATGAATGGGCAGAGGGTCAGTTAGCGACACACAGGGCCTGAGTTCCAGGCTGGGGCTGACAGATAAACAAAATGAAGTGTTAATGAACAGTCCAGCAGGCATCAGCTCTGTAGCCGAGAGATCATAGGGTCCAATGAGCAGTAAAGATGAAACGGAGCCGTTCAGTAGTCGATTACTATGCAAGGCGAGCTGGAGACGCAGCATTCAGGAAGCTAGCAGGCCGAGGCTAGCAGATGGATCAACACCAACATCCACGACGCAGAGGCCGGTTGAGAGCACATCGGCCGAAGTTACGTCCGCAGACCAGTTGTGATGGATCGGCGGGTCTCAGTGTCGACAAAGGGTCCAGTCCAATTGGCAAGAGCGGTATTGTAGTTGGTGTACTTTGTTTGCTAGCTGGGAAATGGGCCTAGCTGGTGCATGCTTCTGGACAAGGGCGTTAGCCACAATAGCCACTCGGTAGCAACTAGCTAACCTCTGATGGAGGTTCCAGTTATAAGGTAAAAAAATAGCAGGCCGTACCATGTTGGGTGAGGCAGGTTGCAGGAAGGTATGTTTTTAATTTGAAAATGGAAAAAATTGATTGAAATGTATACAAAAGACAATACGAAAACAAACACGTCTTACTGCTTCGCTATCTTGGTCTATTGGGTCAAAGTAGTGCACTATATAGGGAATAGGGTGCCATTTGGGACACTTCCAGTGTGTGTAGAGAGCTACGCTGCTAAAAACAACCCTATAAAATATTGATGAACCTAATGAGGACAGAACACTCTGCCAGTGTTGGTCTAAAGGAGAGGATGATGTGGATGGGGATTTACTGGGCTTTGATGGTTTCCTTGAAGCCAATGTGGTCAATAAGAGGCTATCACAATTAGCGTTGGAAACTTTCCAGGAGAATTTCCAGAATTTTTCCATTGGAAGTTAAGCCTGGGAATTTTGCTTAAATTCATCAAAGTTAGCTTATAACAGTTAACCTTTTTTTGGGGGGATACACAAGGCAATTTCAGGTCTTGTGGCATATTTTGGTTAATATGGCTGCGATCCCCGTACAGGGACCAACATCAGGGGAAATTTCAGAGTGACAACTAAAAATACAAGTTCGTAACATTAAACATTCTTGAAAGTGTCTTACACCCTTCAAAAGATTAGAATCTTGGTAATCAAACTACGTTTTCCAATTTAAAATAGCTATTACAGAGAACAAATCCCATGCTTTTGTTTGAGAAGAGCAATCAAACATTTTCCGCCATGACAGTTTTTACACATTCACATCTGAAGGTAAAATTATGACTTACATTCTGATATCTTGCTCTTATTTCTCTTCCTGAGGGTCCCAGTGATCAAATGAAGTGCTGTTTTCTTTGATAAAATACATTATAGCCTAAATCGTAACATTTTGTAAACCGTTTGTGCCGTGAATTCCATCTCTATCCATTTTTTACGGAGCATTCGACGTGATTCCCCCCCGTAAACAATCGTTTATCTAGTCATGGTGGGTTTCAGTAAATTCCTCTGGATGTTTGCAACACAGCCAAACGTCATTGTTTTTTTTGCGGGGAGTATTGAGCTGATTTGAAGACAACGATAAATGACTACCTTACGCACCAATAATTTTAGCGAAGCTTCATTGATTGACTATATTTCTGCCCAATGACCACTGATCTTCTTGAAATCTAGCTGGGTAGATGGCCAATGAGCTGAGGTAAACGCCAGTGTGTAATGGTTTTGGGTTGGACCACAATTCCTTGTTTGTAATCGCACGCGCAGGGAACTCCATTCTCGCCTTGACGATCAGAGGAGTTGCTGTAAGGCTTTTTACGCACAGCTGTATTTCGGAAAGTTGTAGTTTCAACGATTTCATTGAAGATATCATGGCGAATAAATCAGGTATATTTTTTGTTTGAGGAATCTTGGAGTGTTATGATTCACGCCCAATTTTTCAGTTTTTGATCTGTTAAAAAAAGTTTGAAATATCCAATAAATGTCGTCCCACTTGCTGTTGATTCTTCACAAAAAATAGTTTTATATCTTTATGTTTGAAGCCTGAAATGTGGCAAAAGGTCGCAAAGTTCAATGGGGCCGAATACTTTCGCAAGGCACTATATATATATATATATATACACATATTATACATACATACACATACATATACACACATACATACATATATATATATATACATACATACACATATATATATATATACATACATACATACATACACACTCACACAATGAATCAATGGCCGGAGTTGAATGGAACAGCACTTCACCTTAGTGACCGTTCCCTCTGCTCTATACAATACATATGTTTATTTTATGTGATGATAAAAGGCTCATAACATAAAAAAAATATTTATTGTTTCTTTCACAGTGATAGCGACTCCGACTGGGAGCCGCCGGTGCCAAGCTGCCCGCTCTACCTGTGCCCCCAGTGGTGTTCATAAGCCACAGTTCATTACTGCAGGCATGACTGTGCCTCAGGGCCAAAAAGGCACAGCATGGAGGCGTCATTGTGTTCTGTGTCGCATGAAATGCACCACTTGTTCAGTTTGCCTCTGCTTTACATCAGAAAGAGACTGTTATGGGACATGGCACAGGCTGCAAAATATTATGATGAGGACTACCAAGGGGTGTACTGTTTAAAACTTTTTTTTGTGTGTGTGTTTTAATTGTTTTTTGATATGTTGTATATAGTTATTTGCACTGCTGTATATAGTTATAGGTCATTTCACCAATTCGGCCACTTGGGTACATTTGGGCAACTTGTGTGGGACACCTGGGTGACTTCATGCTAAATGTCATGTAGCTCACCCATTCCTGAAGTTATCAGTCTGAAACTTTGCACACCTACAGTTGCCCTCTTGTGTTATCCATCAAAATGATCTCCAGCATCCTATCGGACTGTGTGGCTATTCTAGTACATGTGAAAGATGATACTACAACAATAAAAAACGTATGCTCTTTCTTTCTCTTTTCTTCCACCAGATCTACTGTGTTATATTCTCCTACATTCAATTACCATTTCCACAAACTTCAGAATGTTTCCATTCAAATGATACCAAGAATATGCATATCCTTGCCTCTGGGGCTGAGCTACAGGCAGTTAGATTTGGGTATGTCTTCAGGTGGAAATTGAGAACAAAGGGATATAGCCATAACAGGTTAACTTTTTATGGATCAAATCCCGTTAGCGGGATCGATTTGACAACATCCGGTGAAATGGTAGAGCGCCAAATTAAAATTAGAAATATTTAACTTCCATACAATCACAAGTGCAATACACCAAAATAAAGCTTAACTTCTTGTTAATCCAGCCACCGTATCAGATTTCAAACAGGCTTTACGGCGAAAGCAAACCATGCTATTATCTGAGGACAGCACCCCCTCAAACAAACACATGACAATTATATTTGAACCCGCCAGGCACGACACAAAACTCAGAAAAAAACCCGATATAATTCATGCCTTACCATTGAAGATCTTCTGTTGGCACTCCAATATATCCCATAAAGATCACAAATGGTCCTTTTGTTTGATTAATTCCATCCTTATATGCCCAAATGTTCATTTATTTGGCGCGATTGATTCAGAAAAACACTGGTTCCAACTCGGCCAAAATGACGACAAAGTATCTAATAAATTACCTGTAATCTTGTTCCAAACATTTCAAACAACTTTCCTAAACCAACTTTAGGTATTTTAAAACAAATAATCGTTCAAATTTAAGACGGGATAAAATGTGTTCAATAGTGGATCAAATGAAAGTGGAGCGAGCTCCAGGTCACACGCCCCAAACAAAAAAACAGTCCATTTGGCTATACACCCGGAAAGGGACACTTCTTCATTACTCAAAGGAGAAACATCAACTAATTTCTAAAGACTGTTGACATCTAGTGGAAGCCATAGGAACGGCAAGCATATTTATATTAAAACAGGCTTGCCATAGAAAACTAAATGGAAAACAGACTGACCCCCCCAAAAATGTCCCTGGATGGATTGTGCTCTGGGTTTCGCCTGCCAAATCAGTTCTGTTATACTCACAGACATTATTCAAACAGCTTTCTTTGGTCTTGGCCATAGTGGAGTTTGGAGTGTGACTGTTTGAGGTTGTGGACAGGTGTCTTTTATACTGATAACAAACAGGTGCCATTAATATAGGTAACGAGTGGAGGACAGAGGAGCCTCTTAAAGAAGAAGTTACAGGTCTGTGAAAGCCAGAAATCTTGCTTGTTTGTAGGTGACCAAATACATAATTTGCAAATAAATTCATAAAAAATCCTACAATGTGATTTTCTGGATTTTCCCCCCTCATTTTGTCTGTCATAGTTGAAGTGTACCTATGATGAACATTACAGTCCTCTCATCTTTTTAAGTGGGAGAACTTGCACAATTGGTGGCTGACTAAATACTTTTTTGCCCCACTGTATATCACTGGTCATCCCTAAAGCCAACACCTCCTTTGGCCAACTTTCCTTCCAGTTCTCTGCTGCCAATGACTGGAACGAATTGCATAAATCACTTAAGTTGGAGACATATCTCCCTCACTAACTTTAAGCGTTAGCTGTCAGAGCAGGTTACCAATCACACAGCCCATCTTTAAATAACCCATCCAACCAACTACTGACATCATCCCCATATTTGTTTTTCTGCTCTTATGCACACCAGTATTTCAAGTTGCACATATCACTCCAGTGTCAATTGCTCCAGTGTCAATTGTAATTACTTCCCCACTATTGGCCTATTTATTACCTTACCTCCTTACTTCATTTGCACACACTGTATACAGATTTGTCTGTTGTGTTATTGACTATACGCTTGTTTATCCCACGTGTAACTCCGTTTTTGTCGCACTGCTTTGCTTTCTTCGCCAGGTCGCAGTTGTAAATGAGAACTTGTCTACCTGGTTAAATAAATGTGAAGAAAAACACTTTTTTTTTTTTTAAAACAGTCATGGTGAAAAGTAGTGCACTATAACAGGTAATAGGATGCCATTTGGGAAACATTTCATGCTTAGCAGAGTAATGACCCAGACAAGGCTGTTAGTGAAACACATTATGTTGCTGCAGTAGAGCGCAATCATTAACAATGCAATCATCTCCTTTCCCCTTCTGTTTTCATTAGAGCAGAACTGAGTATGGCTAATGTGGCGTGGTAAAAGTGTAGGCATGCCAAGTGAGCAGAGGTTGGAACCTAAATCCCTTTCCAATCGTTTCATTCTGAATAGAACCACTATTTATCTTGTTCCGTTCTACTGTTCCAACCAGAAAAATAGAGTTCTGAACTGGTACGAACCCCCCAAACTGTACAGGTTTATATCGTTCCTTTAAGTTACTTATTTAACCTGTGCAATCAGAGCTAAATGTAAAAAAAAAACTGTTGGATTCTGGCTTGAAATATACTTATTCATGTTACCATACTAGAACATATCGATGACTTTACATGTGTAAGAAATGTATTGGGGTCAATAGAGGGTGGATAAGAACTAGGTGTATGGAAGGTTACTGAGTGAGGAAGGGGAGTACAGAAAGTTTACAGTCTGTTAAAACATGGTATTGTTCAATCTCAAGGCTCTTAAAGAGGCAAAGGGCAACAGTCTGGTTTCAGTCACTGATAAGGTAGGACAGGCGTGGAGAGGAGCGAGGAACTCATCCTGAGGTCAGGTCAGATGAACAGTCCTATACCACACATTTCCACTCCCAGTTTTTAGCAGGAGGCGGGGCCATGAGTATGCCAGTGAAAATAACCAATTTAAGTTCCTGACTAGCAACAGATGTATTGGCTGTCTAGACGTGCAACAAACTGACTCCGCCTAGGAGGGTATAAATATATGTGCTTGTGTAAACAAGTCTTTGCAGCTGTTTCACCCAGTGGGGAATAAACTGGGTTTGAGCTTTTCCTATTTATCTGTGAGTTTTTACTATGTTTAGAACCAAACAGCTCATTGAATTACTTCAATCAGTGCGGCTAGAGCAGCTTGCTATGAAGCAGGTAAGCTAGTTGTTTACATGCATGATGGACTGACAAGTGTAGGGAGTGAGATGTGACATTGAGGGTGTGGAGAGAGAGAGGTTTGGCTTGAAGTGCTGGGCATCTTGTTATGATATGCATTATCTGAATTAGATACACACAATTATACCTAGGAGTTTCTATGGAGAAACTTTGAATGTCCTTTGAACTTCACGCTGGACCACTGGTAGCTAACAAGCTTGTGTGTGCAGAGCTGCACCAGAATTAAAAACACATGATTTTTTTGTAGTTAATGAATCCATTGTGAAATGTGATAACTATAGTATCCTTAACTAGCATTGAAAAAGTTAATCCATTCTTCTGTAAAATCTCTGTCCCCATCTACTGAATCATGCTTGTATAGTCAGTAGGCTAGTCGTCTATGCTTCGCAGGGGGGAGGAGCATGTAGCTTACACACACGCTAAGATTTTCAGCGGCAGGCAGACACTGGAATAGGTTTGAGTGAGGGCTTTGCTTAGGTGTTTTGAAAAAAATGCCAGCAAAATGAAATACAATTATAAACCAGTTCCCATGCTTTTAAAATAACAGTTCTATTCCAAAACAGTAGAAATCACTTTCGTTCCAATGCAGAAAAAAAATTGCCCTTTTCCAGTTTTTGGTTTGGTTCAAACCCCTGCCAAATATGATTATAAAGCCTACTGTTTATAATGGGTGTAAAAGATCAGTTTGCAAATGTGTTTAGGCATTGTCAACAAACCAATGTCTGTGGCTCACCAGGTGCATGAACTGTATCTATGGTAACCAGCAGCACCTGGCTGCAACTCAATATTAGGTATAATGCACCTCAATACAGTGAGTAAGCTGTAGGTTTATGGAATCGTTGATTCTTTTGAATTCAACCAGACCTACATGATCATGAGAAGATGTTGATCAATGTGCATTTGATTTGACTATTTAAAATACATACAAACGGTACACCAGGCAACAGATGTATACCAACAATTGCCCAGGATACTCAGAAGACTCATTGAGCTAGTTAAATAAACCTAATAAATCAAAGCTTACCTAGCACAGCCATGCACTCCACCCCAGTCTGCCAGTCCCTATAGTTCTTGTCAAAGTTGTAGAAGAGTCTTCTCATGCAGTCCTTCAGAGCTGCGTCTCTCTTCTCCTCAAGACTCTGGAGCTCTGAGAACAGACGCTCTATCTCCCTGGTCCAGTAGCGTTTCCAGCCCTTCTTAGTGGACTTCACCTGATTAAATAGAGTTCAGAAAAGTTTCTTAAACTGTCACTCCACAATATTTTACAAGACATACTACAGATTAAAAATCACATTGTGGAACACTCAGTATTTCTAATTTGGCAGACGCTTCTTTTTTTTCACCCCAGTGGGAATCAAACACCTGAAAATGGCATTGCTAGCAGCCACTCTGACCTTGTACTCCTCAGGAATGTTCCTCTCCGAGACACTGTCTGGTACTTCCATCTGAAAGCGGTTCCGTCCTGTCCCCCAGTAGGTCAGGTTCCTGCAGCCCAGCCTCTTCTTCTGCCTGGCAACATTCAAGTTTGTTAACTGCATTTAACATATGCATTTGTCCAAGAAAAATATAGCAAAAAAGCTCATTTCAGTTCTCCATTGGGCATGCTTTTTAGTCCAGGACTAAGTGTAATGTGACCCTGGGAAGGTCCCCTAAATGTGTTTCTCAAGAGATGAAGGTACCTGTCCAGGTAGTCCTGTAGGTCCCTCTCACAGGCCTTGATGCCACTGAGAGCCTGGTCAAACTCTGGGTCAAAGCCAGTCTTAGGGGTGATGACTCCGGTGGCGCGGGCCTTCTGGTGGTCGAAGGCTGTGTCCCAGCGTTTCAGCTCGGCCGACAGGTCAGGGAAGAGGCCCTCCTGACCGTCATCCTTCAGGTTGACCACCTGATGAGATTACATGAAATTGGAATTTATTAAATCGCCAAGAGGAAAACAGTTTGTTTTTACTGTGGTTGTAACCAAGTATGACGAACACAAATACTCAACATTTAAAACAATCCCAAGACAACACCAATAAATACAGGACATTTAAAAAGTACAGAATTAATATAGTAAAAAGCACAATTATAGTGACAGGTAGTGCTGTGGTGTGTAGTGTACAAACCTGGCGCAGCAGCCTGGACCGGAAGTCGACCGCGACCGGTCCTAGTATGGTCACAATCTCCTGCATGGTCTTGAAGCCCTCCAGAGCCGAGAGGAAGTCCGCAATCTTTTTCTTACTGTAGGTGACCTCTTCATACAGAACAGCCCTGCTGTCCGGGTGGTCCTGACCCTTCGGAGTACCGATGCTGTGGATCTTACTAAGGAGCCTCTCCAGATCAGGGAGCTTCTTGAGCAGGTCTGAGACCTCCGTAGCCTGGGCCTGCACTCCCATCAGGTCCTCCAGGGCATCCAGGCGTTCCCCTATAATCATTATAATACATGAGGTTTATATAGCGCATTTCAATGACCGAGCAAATCAGAAGAAATAAGACAATAGCAGACCAACCAATGAAAACAAGAACAGGGTTCAAAACAATAGGTTTCTGCATTTGTGTATTTTCGTATTCCCCTCACCTATGGATGTGGGGTTACAGAGCGGGGAACAGAGCCACTGCTTCAGCAACCTTTTACCAAATGGAGTACTACAGGTATCCAGGCGTTCCAACAAGGTCCCCTCTGTACCCCCCGACACATTCTGCAGGATCTCCAGGTTGGCTAGGGTCACCCCATCCAGGACCATACGCTGACGGGTCTGGGAGAAGAAACTGGTCGGCCCGGCTGCCTTCTCCATCTCCACGTCTACTGGGATATATTCCTAGAATTTGGGATAAAATCATAACTTCGTGCACCCCTGGAACCTCTTGCCTAGGCGCCAGGCAGTTTCTGCTCTCTTGACAACTCCATATGGAATCGTCCTGCCATGTTTGGTTTGACAGTGACAAAAGAGTAGGCAAAAGCATAAACAGATCTGGGACCGGGCTACGCCTGAAAGGCTCAAACTAACCAAACTACTTATTTTCCTACAACATTCACTAATTTATGGTTAGCAAATGTTCATAATACAAATGAAGCAATAAACCAATAACTTAATTGGTTTAATTGCTTAATTATGGTGGGCTAATCGGTTAACCATTGACATCCCTACCTGGAAGTTGGTCATGGACAGCAGCTCCTGGTCAACCAGACATTTCTTTAAGTAGAACATACAGCCTCCCAGGGCCGACAGAGCCAACTCATACCCCTCCTTAGGGGTCAGACCCAACGAGTCGCTCTCAGACGTCATGGATTTGAGGACAGAGGGGAGAACACTGCTCCCAGTCTCCTCATCCTTCCTCACACTCTCTTTAAAGTAGTCTTCTTCAGCTAGGGTCTTCAGGGTCTTCTGTGCATCCCAGAACTGGGAGCCTGTTGAGAGGGAGGAGGGTGTAATGTAGTGAACATTACTGTTATTCCAGTCCATGTTTTCATTATATTGATAACCGATATACAATATTCCATTCCATGTTTTACTCATGCACTAGTTGAGCGAGAGAGAGCAAGTGAACAACAATGTTGGTAAAGTACAGTTCAGACACCCAACCAATTTTCATAAACAAAGACTGACGTTACAGACTGGAAGTACGGGAGAGGAAGGGGTCACTGTAAAGCTGTAATCAGTGTCATTGTAAATAAAGTACTAAAAAAGTGGATGAAGTGAAATATTGATGTATACAGACTGACATGATAAAAAAAGTATTGAAAAATAACTGTGAACCTGCAGTCAGCCCCTCCTGCATAGCCGAGGACAAAGAAGCCTTGAAGATTTTACGGGTTTCGGCTGAAGGGTTCCCCTTCTCAAAGAGCACCTGTGTAAACAGAAAGAAAATAAGGGAGCATTTTATATACATTTTCCTTGATGTCAAAAAACCTTTACGACCAGGATGGGGCAGATCAATGTAGTGTGTCTTGTTGTTGTTGGGTGATTGCGATATGCTGTAAGTGTTGTGAAAACTAGAAAGGGTAATTTCCCTAAATAATAATTGTGTGACTTGTTTCAGCTGTCCAAACATGAACATATTTTTATGGTAGTGACCGAAGTTAACAAGTTTAAATTGTTAGTGTTGAACAGTGGAGGATGCTGAGGGGAGGACAGCTCATAATGGCTGGAACAGAGCGAATGGAAAGCATGTGTTTGATGTATTGGATATCATTCCACTTATTCAGCGACAACCATTACCATGAGCCATTCTATCCAATTAAGGTGCCACCAACCTCCTGTGCTGTAGAAGTAGTGACTGACCTGTGCAGGGGTGTAGTGAGACAACAGGGTGCGGAGCCGGGAGCAGTGTCGGTCGTCCTGGAATTGGCCCACATAGAAGTACCCTACAGATGTGTCCACGAAGCTGACGCCATAGGTCCTGCATCGCCCTGAACTCTCCTCCTCTGCCTTGAGATGAGAGGTGATACTTTGATGCAAAACACATTACTGCAACCTCCATGTCACACAATATGGAAAACTCAAGGTTAGAGGAATTTGACCCAAACATAATTTTTTGATAAACTAACCCTGTAAAAAGTACAGTGTTGGGGAGTGTAGTTCAACTAGTAATTTAACTATATTTTGCAGTAGCTTGGTGGTAGTTGAACGTGTTGGTAGCTGTAAAAGTGGGTAATCTAATTTTGCCCAGAATTTCCCCAAACGGCCCGCCCGGCAAAGGAATGGCGCCCCGTGCGAAACATTCCAAGAGAAACTCTGAATTAGAAGTTGACCGATTAAAAATCGGCATGGCCAATTAATTAGGGCCGATTTGAAGGTTTCATAAATCTGTAATATGCATTTTTGGACGCCGATTACGGCCGATTACATTGCATTCCACGAGGAAACTGCATTGCAAGCTGAGCACCTGTTAGGCGAGTGCAACAAGGAACCAAGGTAAGTTGCTAGCTAGCATTAAACTTATCTTATAAATCACTAGTGGACTACACATGGTTGATGATATTACTAGGTTTACTAGCTTGTCGTGCGTTGCATATAATCAATGCGGTGCCTGTTAATTTATCATTGAATAACAGCCTACGTCGCCAAACGGGGGATGATTTAAAAAAAGCACATTCGTGAAAAAAAAGCACAATTGTTGCACGAATGTACCTAACCATAAACATCAATGCCTTAAAATAAATAAACCTGCATATTTTAGTTAAAATAAATTTGTGTTAACAGGGAAATTGTGGCACTTCTTGCGTTCAATTGCAACAAGAGTCAGGGTATATGCAACAGTTTGAGCTGCCTTGCTCATTGCCAGCTAATTTGCCAGAATTTTACATAATTATGATATAACATTGAAGGCAATGGAACAGCAATACTTAGACTTAGGGTTGCCGCCCATTAGATAAAATACGGAACGGTTCCGTATCTCACTGAAAGAATAAATGTTTTGTTTTCGAAATGATAGTTTCCGGATTTGACCATGTTAATGACCAACCGCTCATACTTCAGTTTATTATAATTAAGTCTATGATTTGATAAAGCTATCTGACTGAGCGGTGGTAGGCGGCAACAGGCTCGTAAGCATTCATTCAAACTTTATTGCGTTTGCCAGCAGCTCTTAGCAATGCTTGCTTCACAGCACTTCAAGCCTTTTAACTCCTGAGATTAGGCTGGAAAGAAAACAATGCAGGAGTGGTTTCGGGACAAGTCTCTGAATGTCCTTCAGTGGCCCAGCCAGAGCCAGAACTTGAACCCGATCGAACATCTCTGGACAGACCTGAAAATAGCAATGCAGCAACGCTCCCCATCCAACCTGACAGAGCTTGAGAGCATCTGCAGAGAAGAATGGGAGAAACTCCCTAAATACAGGTGTGCCAAGCTTGTAGCGTCATACCCAAGAAGACGCAATGCTGTAATCACTGCCAAAAGTGCTTCAACAAAGCACTGAGTAAAGGATCTGAATACTTATGTCAATGTGATAGTTATTTTTATTTAATACATATGCAAAAATGTCTACAAACCTGTTTTTGCTCTGTCATTATGGAGTATAAATGATTTAATCCGTTTTAGAATAAGGCTATAAAAAGGTAACAAAATGAATATACTGTACAACGCATCACAAAACACATCCTACCTTCTCCTTGATGCTGAGGAGGTATTTGCTGTGTGTCTCAGAAGGGGCTCCGTCCAACACGCTGTAGGTCTGCGTTCCCCGTGTGATGATTCGGCACACCTCACGCTGTACCACGCGGTCAAACTTGGTGGGCTTCAGCATGGTCTTACAGCGAGCCTCCATCATGTCTGGAGTCTCCGTCTGCTCCACACGTGCCACCTAACACAATAAATACTTTATTAATGACTAAGGAGAAATTGGTTCGCCAGAAAAACAGCAGTGATGGGGGGAAAATCGTTACATATCGCAATATTATTTTGGATAACATTAAGCCTTTTAAAAAGGATGAGTCTAAGATTTCTTTAAAAAAAAAAAAAATGGCTCCCCACCTTGTATCCCCTCTGCACCAGTCCGTCTGAGAAGCGTCCAAAGCCTATCTCGGGGAAGCCAGAGTGGGCCCAGGCCCCCTTCATGAAGGTCAGACCCAGCTCGTTGACACCAATCACAGCATCCATGTGGTACAGCTCATAGAACTTACCCACCTGAGTAATAATACATTTTACTTGCACCTTTCAAGATAGATGACACTAAAGGTCAGATTCACAGCCACAAATTCTGCCTAGTCCTAGACTAAAAAGCATGTTCAAAGGTGAATCTCCAAGATTTCAGGCTGTTCTGGAGGCAAGGGGGGGGGGGTCCGACACTGTACAAGTTGGGGGTGCCTAATAAACTGGCCAGGGAGTCAATGGTAAACAAAGAAGCATTGCACCTCCACCAAAATACAGCATTTTAATGATTTATAGTACCTTGAAGAAGAGCACGGCATCGAACGTCTCCGACTTGAGCTGCCACCAGCGCCGCATGCCTGGGGTCGTTTTGTTCAAGAAGTCTTCTGGCACATACAGAGTCGTGGGATCGTAGTCTTCCTCAGACTGTCTCCGTCTCTTGGCGTCTTTCCTCCGGCCTTCCTGTAGCCAATCAAGCTTCTCATGATCCCATACCGTAGCCCCACCTTGCCCGCCAGCACCTGAGCCATTCGCCTGGCTGTCGAAGCTCTCCGGAGCCGAAAAGGTTGAGAGTCGAGACTTGGTGTCGGCTGTGATGGTGCTAGATAAGGGGGCTCTCTTGGCGGTTTCTGGAAGAGTGGGAGTCTTGGGTTTTGGTTTGGCACTGGATGGCTTCTCTACGGGTCGTTTGCGTTTCACCGGTTTAACTGGGCTGTCGGGTTCAGCCTCACATTCACTTTCTACATCTTCCTCCGACATACTGTTCACTACCTCTTCCTCATCTTCCTCACTGCTGCATCCAGCCTGTTCTGGTTTGAATTCGTCACCCGAGCCTTCACTGTCGGAGGCGACGACGATGCGGCGACGCTTGGACTTGCTGCCCTGTTCTGCTGTGGCACGGGAGGAACGGCGACTAGGCTTAGACTTCACTGTCTCCTCATCTTCCTCTTCAGTCAAATCTTCATCGGTCAATGTTGACTTATCAAGCTGTAGGAGGAAAGGCAAATGAAAATACAGTACTTCAGTTTTTCAAGAGAAAAAAAATATGGTCTCCCGAGTGGTGAAGTGATTTAAGGCACTGCATCTCACTGCTTGAGGCGTCACTACAGACACCCTGGTTAAAATCCAGGCTGTATCTAAACCAGCCGTGATTGGAAGTCCCATAGGGTGGCGCACATTTGGCCCAGTGTTGTTTGTTTGTTTTAATTTATTTTTATATTCAACACATTTGCTTTACACATCCCAGTTTGCACACAAGACAAAGAGTAATATATGTATATATAATGATACAGTATTTATCATTATTGAGTGTTAAGTTTAATGTTCAAAATAACTTGTTCTACACTACAAGATGGGAAAGATTTGATACTGGCTTACATTTTTCGATGCAAATGTGCCGAGATCGTAGGAGAGTAGTTGATCCATACGGATCAACCGCCCACGGTTCGGCACGCGTGTGAACTGCAGATCAATTGCAAAGTTTAACCATCAGTGTGAAATAGTTTTACTGCCGCTGTTACTTTTTAAAGTCATTCCCTAAATCTCGATGCAAAGTTGCAGTGAAAAGATAAAGACAGTGCTGTGTTTTGCTCTGAAGCCTGATTGAATAATTTTTTTAAGCAGTTGTGTTTACTGTTCACGTGAACGGGGCCTGTTGAATCCCAACGTATCAATCCTGGATGCTCGCGTTGCAAAAAGCAAAGAAAAAAAGAGCAGTGACAGCCATGGCTAGCGGAGGAGCTGAAGAACAGGAAAAGCCTCCCGCTTCATGTAAGTCTCATGGATGGGAGCATGGGTGGTGGACAACACCATTACGGTGTGTAGGCATTGTGCCACAAGAAAGCCGCATGATCATGGAAATACATTGAGCATGGCCACACATTTAAAGCGTCATCACCCTGGTGTCAGTGACGGGAGCCAACTCAGCCAAGAGACAACTTCTCAGCGCGGCATAAGCAGCCCGTTGCTGTAGAATCAGACCGGGCTAAAGCCATCACCAAATCTATTGGGATGTTTATCTCTGCAGACATGAGGCCATATTCTGTTGTGGAAAACAAAGGGTTTAAAAATATGGTGAAAGTGCTTGAGCCATTCTACGAAATCCCCTGGCGCACCCACTTCAGTATGAAGATCATGCCAGATCTTTAGGAACCGGAAAATAACAAAATTTTCGATTAATTATCCAAGGCATCCTCTGTTGCTCTCACCTCACACAGGTGGAGCTCCAGGGTAACGGAAAGCTTTGTGACTGTTCACTACACCAGAGGAGTGGGAGATGTGAAGTCCGGTGCTATAGACACGCCCTCTATGAGAGAAACACAAATCTGGCGCAGGTACTGCTAGGAGCAGGAGCAGAGTGGAAGCTAGAGAGGCCCAATAGCAATATCCCAATCACCACAGATAACGCCAAGAACCAAGTAAATGCAGTGATAGAGGCTGGACTGGGGCCACAGATAGCTTGCACTGCACATGTGATCAATTTAGCATCTCAAAGGGGAATCTCAGTAAACCAGATGGACCGCCTCCTTGGGAGGATCAGGAAGGTTTCCTTTTCCCACCGGAGCACAACAGCCACTCATGTGCTTAACACCAAGCAAGAAATGCTACAGCTACCGACTCACAAGCTCATACACAATGTCACAACAAGATGGAACTCCACCTATGACATGTTGGAGCTCGATCTTGAGCAGCAGGCAGCTGTGAAAGTGGCAGGAGGAGGTCCTCCAGGTGCTCAAACCCCTCAAAACGGTTATAACCTTATTGAGCACCGAAACTGCACCGTCGGTGTCCATGATCCTACCTCTGAAAACAAGGAATAAAGCACCATATCATTAGAGATGTCAAGGCTGCCATTAGAGGACCTGAACCCCAGATACCCCCCTAATGTACAGGTCTACCTTCATAGATCTACCGCACTGGATCCAAGGTTCAAGTCAAATGTTATTTGTCAGATGTGCCACATACAACAGGTGTAGACCTTACAGTGAAATGCTTACTTACAAGCACTTAACCAACGATGCAGTTTTAAGAAAATATAAGAATAAATATTTAAAGAGCAGCAGTAAAACAACAGCGGGGCTATATACAGGGGGTACCGGTACAGAGTCAACGAACGGGGGCACCAGTGGAGGTAATTGAGATAATTATGTACATGCAGGTAGGGTTGTTAAAGTGGCTATGTATAGATAACAACAGGGAGTAGTAGCAGCGTGGGGGGGTGGGGCAAATAGTATGGGTAGCCATTTGATTAGCTGTTCAGGAGTCTTATAGCTTGGAGGAAGAGGCTGTTTAGAAGCCTCTTGGGACCTAGACTTGGCGCCCGGTACCGCTTGCCCTGCGGTATCTGAGAGAACAGTCTATGACTAGGGTGGCTGAAGTCTGACAATTTTTAGGGCCTTCCTCTGACACCGCCTGGTATAGAGGTCCTGGATGGCAGGGAGCTTGGCCCCGGTGATGTACTGGGCCGTAAGCACTATCCTCTGTAGTGCCTTGCGGTCGGAGGCCGAGCAGTTGCCATACCAGGCAGTGATGCAATCCGTCAGGATGCTCTCGATGGTGCAACTGTAAACCTTTTGAGGATCTGAGGACCCATGCCTAATCTTTTCAGTATCCTGAGGGGGAATAGGTTTTGTTGTGCCCTCTTCAAGACTGTCTTGGTGTGCTTGGACCATGTTAGTTTGTTGTTAACCTGTTCCGCTAGCGGAACCCCTCACCAACAGCCAATGAAATTGCAGGGCGCCAAATTCAAAAGCAACAGAAATCTCATAATTCAATTCTCCCAAACATACAAGTATTAGACACCATTTTAACCTGTTTGGGGTAGGGGGCAGCATTTTCACTTTTGGATAAATAGCGTGCCCAAACTGAACTGCCTGCTACTCTGTCCCAGATCCTAATATATGCATATTATTATTACTATTGGATAGAAAACACTGAAGTTTCTAAAACTGTTTGAATCATGTCTGAGTATAACAGGTCTTATTTAGAAGGCGAAACCCTGAGGACAAACCATTTACTTTTTTTCAAGTCAGTCTTTTCAATATGTTTTCATGGGGAATCCAGAATTCTAATACTTTCCTGCAGTTCCTACCACTTCCACTGGATGTCACCAGTTTGTAGAAATTGGTTAAGGTTTTTCCTTTGTGTAATGAAGTACCATTGCTCAGAACGAACATCACTTCATTCTGTATCAAACGTGCCAAATAAATGGACATTTTGGATATATAATCGACGGAATTAATCGAACAAAAAGATCATTTGTGATGTTTATGAGACATGTAGGAATGCCAACAAAAGAAGCCTGTCAAAGGTAAGGCATGATTTATATTTTATTTCTACGTTTTGTGTCACGCCTGCAGAGTTGAAATATGCTACTCTCTCATTGTTTACTGTTGTGCTATCATCAGATAATAGCATCTTATGCTTTCGCCGAAAAGCCTTTTTGAAGTCTGACATGTTGGCTGGATTCACAATGAGTTTAGGTTTAATTTGCTATCTTGCATGTTTAATTTAATGAAAGTTTGATTTTTATAGAAATGTATTTGAATTTGGCGCTCTGCATTTTCCCTGGCTATGGGCCATGTGGGACGCAAGCAGAACATATCATTATGTTAGGTCAGCAACTAGTCACAGAAAGCATACAGCGATTTTCCAACCAAAGAGAGGAGTCACAAAAAACAGAAAGAGATAAAAATTAATCACTAGCCTTTGATATTCTTCATCAGATGACACTCCCGGAACAACATGTTACACAATACATGTATGTTTTGTTCGATCAAGTTCATATTTATATCCAAAAAACTCAGTTTACATTTGGCTTTGCCTCCAAAACATCCTGTGAATTTGCACAGAGCCACATAATTACAGAAATAATAATAAACATTGATAAAAGATACAAGTGTTATTCACAGATTTAAAGATATACTTCTCAATGCAACCGCTGTCAGATTTCAAATAAACTTTACAGAAAAAGCAAACCATGCAATAATCTGAGTACAGCGATCAGAGACCAAAACAACCCAAAAAGATATCCGCCAAGTCAGAAATAGCATTATAAATATTCACTTAATCACTGCCAGACCAGTGACTCAAAGATTCCTTATGAGCCCCTCCTTTATAGTAGAAGTCTCAAACAAGTTTCTAAAGACTGTTGACATCTAGTGGAAGCCGTAGGAAGTGCAAAATGACACTATAGACACGGTGTATTCCATAGACACTGTGTATTCGATAGGTCAAGAGTTTTTTTTAAACTGCAAATCTCATATTTCCCACTTCTTGGTTGGATTTTTCTTAGGTTTTCACCTGCCATACGAGTTCTGTTATACTCAGACATTCAAACTGTTTTCTATTCAAATCTACTAATAATATGCATATATTAGCAACTGGGACTGAGTAGCAGGCAGTTTACTCTGGGCACGCTTTTCATCCAAATGTGATAATGCTGCCCCCTAGCCATAAGAAGTTAATGTGAACGCCAAGGAACTTGAAGCTCTCAACCTGTCTCACCTAGACCATGCCCTACACCGGAGGACATACAGTGACCTTGTCACTGAGATTGTAGACACTGAAGAGGTCAAAATAAAAAATCTTAGTCTACGCTATTGCTATTAGAATCATCCATTTTTTGAGTTGTAATAATAATGGTTTTTATTAAATGTTATTGCCACAATTATAGTACTATGAAATTTGAAAATAAATAGTTTAATAGATAGTTCTTTTTTCTGCAGGGTCAAGCCAGAGCCAAAATAATTTGCCCATGGAGCTTTTCGGGGAGACTTTTGCGAGCAAGGACACAGGCAAGACGTTTGCCAACACCATCAAAGAGGTGGTGGCATCCTACAAGGCAGAAAGCGCCATTCCAGTAGATGACATGGTGGAAAAGCAATAAGTATAAATACCCTCACATTGCCATGATGGCAAGACCCTGGCTGTGCCTGGCACTTCAGGTCAAAGCGAGAGGGTGTTTTCCACAGCAAGGGACATATTAACTGCAAAGAGGTCAACTCTCTCCCCAGACAATGTAGACATCCTCATCTTTCTGAAAAATAAGTTATAAGCTCAGGTTTGCTTTGCTTTTTTAAAACTTTTATTTTTATGTTGACACAGGCTATTTTTTTCATTCACTATTGTTCAAAGGAAGAAGGTATCAGGCCGCATATTGCACTTTAATTTAACAATTGAGTATTGAATATTTTATTTTAAGATTTTATTCAAACATTGCAAAGTTCCTTGCTTTAAGTGTTCTTTAAGTAATACATGGAAAGCAAAGTTCCTTGCTTTAAGTGTTCTTTAAGTAATAAATGGAAAGCAAAGTTATTTGTCTCCCTTTTTTTTGCAGAGCTGAAAAATGATCCGATCCATGACTCAAAACCAAGTTTTGTGATCCGTTGCACCACTACTAGATAGACAAATAGATTGTAGATTAATAAAGTATCAATCAAATGGAAATGCAATGTTCGCAGCAGTACATACAAACGGAAAGATTCTCTCACCTCCATATCCTCCTCCTCGTCTTCCTCAGCATCAGATGGGTCCATACAGACAGGCATCTTCAGCCTAGTCTCTGGGCTGTCTGGCATAGCAGCATCAGCCAGCTCCATGGCCTTGCGAATCACAGGCTTACCACTGAAGAACACCCCTCCTGTCTTAGCATCACTGCTGTCCGAGCCTGGGATGGAGTACAAGTGAGAAGCGACATTATTTTTAGTACACTCCAAAGTGTATATGGCTCGAAAACAATGTTCTGTCTAAGCTGCGCTCACAGTAGCTCCGAGACTGCAGAGCAGCCCCCCTGGACTGTCCGCAGAAATATTAGCCCACAGAGAGATGCACGAGATTGAACTTCACTCAACTTACTAGAGCAGTGGTCACCAAGGCATTAATAGTGGATCACCAACAATTGTGTAAAAAAACCAACGATAAAGCAGTGATCCTTTTCCCCCCACATTCATTTCATATAAAGCAATAAAAAGTATTGTGCTCAGTTTTAGGACAATTTTAAGCAGAATACATATTACAAAAACAATGAGCACTTTAGATGTTTCAATTTGGTTTATTTTCCTGAGAAAACAGCTCTGTCATAATCTACTTACACATTCACCTCTCCATCAGGCTTTGGGCTCGCCATCAACACGAGATGGATCTCACATTCCTGCTCACGCTAGCTCTCTCAAAAAGAGTTGATTCAAAGCTGATCAATCGCTTCCAATTTAAGGATCAATATTTCTTTATAACAAGTTCTCTTCAAAATAATTGATTGTGATTTTTTTCTGAAACGGTCATAAGGGAGATGAACAGAAAACGTATAAATAGAGTATTGTGGTTGATATATACTTTTGAAACAGTATTACCATTTCTGAAAAAATACAGAAAGATTGTGCTTTAGTGATCCGGATTAAGTTTTACAGAGTTTAAAATGGCAAAGCTGACAAATTGCACTCGGTGCTTTGATCAGCGCTCTCCATAGACAGACTGGGGAGAGCAGAGTGCTGACCACCCTACTAAAGCCAAGGTTAGCGGAGTAAAAGTTTGAGTAAAACGACACTCACCTTGATTCTTTCAGCGCTGCCACAGTCTTCCCTGCTACCACTTCAATCATGGTGATCTGCCGCTGCTGTGGGAACTGTTCTGACATTCTCATATGCTTTGCTGATTTGAAGTGATTGTTGAATTTCTCTAGTTTCCAAAAACACTTGGAAATTGTTTCGCACGGTCGTTTGTTAGCAAATGAGATTGATTTCTGTTCCTTGTACTGCCCGTCAGCCATCAACAATCACCCATAATCCTCTCATGTGAATACACCGACAGGCCAAGGGGAAAAAACTTTGATGTGTGGTTGGATTGGACAGTGCAGTAATTTGCCAAAATTACAAACCCGCTTTTGATTGGACCCTTTAATGCGCTAAAAGTGCAGGGATATGTCAAAATTGCGAGCTCTCGCATAACATGCGCTGATTGGTTGATTTTGCATTAAATTATGCAATTGCAGAATTGCGGAATCCTGGAGGGACTGTTAATTGGTTAACATTGCATAGGCATATGTTTAAGTCATGTTTAAAAAAAGCTGAGCAGTAGATCTCAGCTTGCATTTTTACTCAGAAAGTGACCTTTACTCATAAAAAGGCTGGTGACCACTATTCTAGAGTTTTCCCTGTTAACACTATCAATTGTGATCGAATCAACGCATTATTAGTCACTTTCAATGCAACATACCGAAACAAAAAACTATGCAAAAGATTTTGTTATAGGCAGAACACGGTGTAAGATTCTATTGCATTGACACGCACTACTCAGCCCGCACGCTACAGACTGGTGTGGCATAAACAATCAGAGCTGCAGTAGGTCTATATGCAAATAGACCATTGCCACATACGGATCTGTGCCACTTACTTTTAACTGGACTGTGTTTACAGCATAAACAGTTGAGTAGATGTGCATGTTTTGAGATCAAAGCAAAAGCTTCATGTAGCCACATGTGCACATTTGTGTCATACACTTTGCTAGTTAGTGAGTTATCAGCCAAGTTAAAGATAATTTGTAGTCAGCAATAGGGGAGTCATTGCCTCCTACAAGAGCACAAAACATTAACATTTCTAGACATCTTTGAAATGCAAGTCCGTTAAAGAGCTTTTTTTTTTGTCTTAAAGGGGCAGAGTTGTATTTTGAGACAGGCTTGAATAAGATTGGTAGCCAATAGGCAGACGGTAGCCTAATTTGTATGATTTTCTGTAATAATGGTATGGGAATAATTTATGCATTTTATTTTGTAAAGTGGTTTCTTGCATCAAACATGACAACATTTTCAGTCACTGTGTCTGAAGGACAAGTGAATAAACAGGTAAAAAAATATATATTTTACCTTTATTTAAATAGGCAAGTCAGTTAAGAACAAATTCTTATTTACAATGACGGCCAAGAAACAGTGGGTTAACCGCCTTGTTCAGGGGCAGAACGACAGATTTGTACCGGCATTTTCTTTTTCACAAGTCGCATGGAATGTAGCCCTACATTGAACACCACACATTGGCTGCTACTGTAGGCTGAATGATTTATGGAATGCATTTTCTCCATTGTTTTTGATGGTAGGCCACTCTGGTAGGCCTACATTATGATCAAATAGCCACAGTAGCCTACATGGCTACTTAACACTGTAACCTAAAGTAGGTACAGCCTCAGTGTTCACATTAAACGCACACTGGAAGTTGCACCGAATTTTCACAACATTCAAGTTTGCGCAGACCTGAAATTTGCTCAGTGCCGAAAACATTGCTTTAGAATCAATAAAACCCTTTTTTGGAGAAGCTATTGCTGTAGTAATATAGCTTACCTCTTAACTGGCATCTTACATCACTAACTGTAGCATAGCTAGAATTAGCCTGATATCAGATTTTCTTGTGCCGTCTTGCAAACTCCTATGGTCATTGTCTTCCATGACAACAAACATAAGAGTTTGAAAGACAGAACATACAGATCTGGGACCAGGCTAACCAAGAATAGATAGACAATAGATGTCCACCTGCACAGGCTAGGTGAGTGACGCAGCACACTGTAGATAGTAAAGGAAGGGAGTTTTGGACAGGTAAATCATAGCTTTCTCACCTTGATACTCGCGGATATATTTGGTGCTGACCCAGCCCCTGGTCGGTGGCTCATCGAAGAAGTGGACATGCAGGCGCTGGCTTTTACCCCTACCCCTCATCTGCTGCCCGCCGACAGGCTGGGGAACTACCATACACGGCCACCAGGGGTGCCCCTCTAGCTTGGCCCACACCAAGGCTCCGGCACTGAATGGACATGGTGCTGGACTGGAAGAAAATAAGATGGAGAATTAAAATATCCGACAACAGGTTATCTAGTAACAATCTCTCCTGTCTACCCAAGTGTCTACTTGTTGAACTTCCCTTTATGGATTTGAAAGGAAATCACTGGTATAGTAACTCCCTTGTCTACTCTAGCCAATGCTTACTCCAATCCAATTATTTTTTACATGTGGGGAGCAGTGAACGAGTGCACACTTTAAGAGGAAAGGGAGATTGAGGGAAATATGGATCCGTCCCATTAATTTGTTTTACATTAACCTAAGGTAGCAGGCGTAAAAGAAAACTCCCGAGCGGAGTTTCCATATCCAGTTTTCAGCTGAAAATGTATCTAGATTGAATAGGGTTGAATTAGCCGTATCACAGAGTTTCTAAACCCAGAGGCGCAAGATCATGAGACTTACGGGAATGCTTGTGAAACAGACCAGGCAGGGTTGTGGGGTTTGATTAGTTAAAAAAAAAAAAAAAAAAAAATCTTTTTTTAGATTTTTTAGAATTTGAGAATTAACAACCTAGATTTGAACAAATGTCTTAAGTAGTTAAACATATTACTCCAACCTTGTGAAAGTGAAACTGACACGTTTACATTTTTGCCAAAAACAACTTCATGTCAAAGGAGCGCCTTTGATTTGATGGCCTGCACAGGTGCAGTTCACCACGGGTTGACCGTTAGACATGACGATGCGTTTCTGCGCATAGTGTCTAATGGTCGCCTACAAGTGTGATCTGTGATTTATATTGAAGCAGCTTCTGCCCATCTTTGGCTGTATCCCTTAAAAGCGGATGCATCCGGTTGTCGTCAACTCAGCTCACGCCTCCTTCACACCGACAGCATATTTGCGCAAAATGGTAAGCAGCATCATCTGGATGTGTGTGCAACAAAAGATCAACAGTCACCTTCCTCTACCATTTCTGTCAAGCCATCTATGCAAATAGTTTTACAAATACATTAGATAAATTAAACACAATGCTGCAGGGCAAATGCAGCATTCCATTGGAAATGAATCTACTTCCACAGATAGAACAATGAGTCAGATGTTTCCCCAGATGTATAAATGTGAGGCATCTTCTTGGCGTTGCCTCTCACTACCAAATATGGTAGTGAGAGGAAGCCCAGTGGCTGGCAGTGGGAGAAGATGGATTTTGACACTTTCTCATCATCGAAATATTTGATCTCAAAACAGTTCTGTTCCCAAAACTAAAATATGTTATTTACAGAGTGGACTACATTTTGTAGGCTTTACCCTTTGCCAAAGTTGCAAAAAAAGAAATCGCGTGGTTTAGTAGGAGTGCAAAGGCGAATTCAGTTATTGCACACGGCACTTGATAGAGTAGGCCTTCCCTAACGGAAATATGCAGATGCACGCTAGAACGTGTCAATAGGATCTCGCTAACTCATGCTTGGCTCTGTCCATCTCCTTGCTTGTTCTGCCCACTATAACTAATTTGTTCCCATTGGAAGCGGCAGGCTGTTGTCTATCTTGGTTCAGTTATAAAAACAATCATTGGTACTTCTGGTGTTCCAAAATGCAATGACACTGATCGAGGCTTAATAAACCTAGTTTCACATAGACCTGAAGATATGGTATGATGCCTTGCCCCTTTGAATATAATTGGTCCCCCTGGGTTTACGTCCACCCGCATCATGCCAGTCACGAAAGTGTTGAATTACATGACACGTTCTCCCGCCAAATGAGGACGCATGCATGTTACTGTGCACTTTGACATGTTTGATCAAAATGTATCATTACTGCAACACTGTCAGACAACAGATACACAAGGAAGTGTGTTGAAGGGTTGAGACACAAATAACATTAACGTTACTAGTTAAGTAATCCGCTGACTGGTTAGCCAGTTTTATCCAGCCACTAATCTGTCTAAATCGTATTGCATTACATAACGTCTGTCCTGTGTAGACGAGAGTTAGCCATTTCACAAATCAATGAGCATTTCTGCATGAGTTATAATTAGCTACCGTGGCTAGCTACCGCTAAAACCACTAGCCACAACAAAGCAACTCGTTATTTGTGCTAGCTAACTAATTTGAGCCACCCGTCTTACCTCTCCTTTATTGTTAGTGTCTTATTCCCAAAGAGTTTGCCGAATCCGCCTTTGCCCGCTTTTGCATTAAGGAGTTTTGCAGGAGTCTTTTTGGTGGTTGGAGTTTGAGATGCATGCTTAGCTTCTTCTTTTGGAGAGCTGTTCTTTTTTCGAACTGAGGATGGCAAGTCGGCTTCTGCAGGCGAGGGACTCGGTTTCGCCTTCAGAACCGGTGGCGGAGACTTATTGAAAAATTTGAAAATGCTGCTTTGCTTCGCCATAAAGCCTGTTTATGGAAAAAATTATAATAAAGTGATTTAGTTCATCAAATGTTTAGAGTCTGCTAACTCTGTCTGGTCTGCAGGCATCAGTGCTCGTGCACTGTTCGCGGGAAATTCTCAGAAGGTAAAAGGTCATGTGGGAGTGGCTCCAAGGAAATTCAGCCAATGGCAAACCATCTTTATTCTTGGTATATATTAATCAAATAAATATTTTTGGGTTCATACTGGTTCATGTCAAACAATTAAAACATGTATTTTCTCTTCCCGAGTAAGAATAAGTTAATACATATTTGTATTTATTTAGGAGTTACATTTCATCATGATACAGACCGACTATGTTATGCGATAGCCACATCACCAGCAGAGTGCAGTCGTGGTATTTGTATAATTGATTGCAGATTATGGGAGACGTGTGTAAACCTAACGTGTAATCATTCATCATAGATAACTTTGGAATTCACCCTGTGAATTGTTCGTCCCATTTCACAAACTGTGAGTTTCCCTTATATTTTGATTTACTATTCTAATATTTTCATCACTACACTTTCACTCTACTCGTCCCCAGTATGAGGACCGGGACCCTCATTTTCTACCTGGTTGTTGGAAACAAACTGGTGTAAACTAACCACACCCCAAAAAATATCTGGTGATATGTTTTTATTGAGAGTACTCTCCCATCAAACTAAACAGCACAGATTTGTAAAACATCTCATATCTTACCAGGCACAACTGGTTTTAGAAGTGGTGAGGAGAGACATCTAATCTCTCCCCTCTTCTCTATCTATCTATCTATCTATCTATCTATCTATCTATCTATCTATCTATCTATCTATCTATCTATCTATCTATCTATCTATCTATCTATCTATCTATCTATCTATCTATCTATCTATCTATCTATCTATCTATCTATCTATCTATCTATCTATATATATATATATATATATATATATATATATATGAGAATGTGAATTTTTAAGTCAGAATATAAAAAATATAAAAATGTACACATCCAACTTAACAGGTGCAGAACAGAAGCAGGTTTTTAAAAAAGGAACGTCCACAACTCTGGTATGTTCCCATGATGATTTAATCATCAGGTCAAACCACTGGAGTCACATGACTTGGACTTGAGTCTGACTCGAGTCACAAATTTGATTTGGACTTGCAAGCATGAAACAGAATATGTATTTGAATAGGTTTCATAGGTTGCCTACCATTTATATTTTATATGTATACCTTTGCTTATTTGATCAGGTCACTAACATAGGCCTACGGAAATGCTCCAAATTATTGTTTCAAAGACATCTATCAATCGGTGCTTCAGAACCAAAAAGTTGATTGTTGACCAGTGATGCGTAATCACCATGATCACCAAGGCAGTCGCAGGTATCCAGATTACAGTTTTTTCCAACTGCTTACACACAAAATCTTTTCATGTCACCAGAATTTTGAAACCTCTCACTCAAAGTGCAAAACTACGCACTAAATATCCAAAACCATAAGCTATTTCTCAGCCTTCGACTCAGTTGTCAATTGCATAAAACACTTTTTTCAAAACACTACACACAATTCTCTACCTAAAACACAAAAATCTTGCTTTCCTTTTCCAAACACAACCAATCAAAATGCTACACTTATTCACCAGGTCACACACACACACACTCCTCACATGTGCAAACACTAATAGCTTAACTGATCACTAACCAATCACTGCTTTACTGTAGTATAGGCCTATAAATAGGTCAAAGGTCAGATGACCTGTTTTGAACAATGGATGCCAATAATGGACAGAGAGCAAGAGGAGTAAGAGGAAGAACAGGACGATGGCAAAGTAGAGAAGGAAGGAGAGCCATCTCTGATGAGATTAGGGCAACACTTGTTGATCATGTGATCACCCACGGTTTGACCATGAGAGAGGCTGGACTGAAAGTCCAGCCCAACTTGAGTCGATTTACAGTGGCGTCCATAATTCAAACCTTCAGAAATGAGAACAGGTATGCAACTATCGAATGACTATTTTAGCATTACAGTAATGTACTGTAAAATACGTATGACTGCATAGTATTGAATAAACATTTGTAACCCTAAGCCATCCATTTACTGCACTGCATTGAATGAATGAGGTTGGTTATCATGCTGTACTACCTTTTTTTGCACATTGTTTACAGTTCCTATGCTGAACACATACTGTGTTTGAATTCTGTACAGAGTGGAAAGGCAAAGACATCATGGAGGACGAAGACGCTTGTTTACAGATGTACAAGAGACTGCAATTATAAATATGGTTTTGGCCAACAATGCAATTAGGACTCGAGAGATAAGAGTGCATATCTTGAATAATGACACCATATTTAACAGCATCAATGCTGTAAGCCTGTCGACCATACAACGCATCCTCCAACGGCACCGAGTGACAATGAAACAACTTTACAAGGTGCCATTTGAGGGAAACTCTGACAGTCAAGAATATGTGACAGGACTTTGTAGAGGTATGTACGCAACATTACTTCCAGAGAGTATTGGAGCTGGATGCCCATGTAATCCACCATGAATTTATTTATATGGATGAGGTTGGCTTCAACCTCAACCAGGCGCCGCGGGAGAAATGTAATAGGACAGAGGGCAATTACCAATGTCCCTGGACAGCGTGGGGGTAATATAACTATGTGTGCTGCCATCACTCAAAATGGGGTACTCCATCACAATGCCACACTGGGTCCGTACAACACCGGCCATATGCTCACTTTTCTGGATGCAATTTACACAATGCTTGTCCCTGATCCAGATCAGGAGCCTGCTAGATTTGTGGTTTTATGGGACAATGTTAGTTTTCACCGGGCTGTTCTGGTCCAAAACTGGTTTGCCACCCATCCACAATTTGTAGTTTTGTACCTACCCCCATATTCACCTTTTCTAAATCTCATAGAGGAATTCTTCTCAGCCTGGCGCTGGAAAGTGTATGATCGCCAACCCTATGCTCGCATGCCACTTCTCCAGGCAATGGAGGACGCATGTGGGGACATAGAGGTTGCCTCTGTCCAAGGTTGGATAGGCCATGCTAGGAGATACTTTCCTCGATGTTTGGCAAGAGAAAACGTATCTTGTGATATGGACGAAGTATTGTGGCCAGACCCAGGCCGGAGAAGAGATGAAGCGTAGCTTAGCACTGGTGACTGCCCCCCCCCTACACACACACACAATTGTGATCTTTACTGTATTCTAAAGAATATACTTTTGGTTTACATATGTTTATGGTTTTGTTGTATGCTACTGTATACAACAGTAATGTTTGGCCTAATAAATATTTTCTGTTTCTACATTGCATTGGTGTTTACAGTGTACTTGGTACCCCTCTCAGCAGATTACTTTCACTGTAGAACATTGTATTGAAATGTAGATATAAGCCTATGAAAGAGCTTTTGATTTAGAACAACAGTGTTTACATGGTATATCCAAAAATGTACTATTATGAAAGCAGTGTTTTCCATTTGATGCAAATGCTTCATTCTGACGTGTGTTTACGGCATTTTGAATGCAGTGTTACATTATGAAGGAGATGTGAGGCATTTTGCATTTGTGTGTGCAGTTTTGGGATTGTGTGTAGAGTTTTGAAAAAAGGAGACAGTTTTGAAAACGTGTGTAAGCAGTTGGAAAAAACTCTAATGACCAGAAAGCGCTTTGCATGGCAAAAACAGTAGGTTACCTATGTTAATATTTTCCATACCAAGTAACGCTTTGCAACCCGCTATGGATGCATCTTTTCCACAATAGGCTAACTGGTGATTTCATTGACCATTTTCATATTTCAGATAGGCCTAGTTTGTGTGTTATAATTATATAACTCAGTGGTGGTACTGCATATGTCTAAAGATAGCTGTAATATCGTACTACCTGCAATACTCATGGGATGAAGATGTAACATTCTGGCGAATTAACTAGAATATTTGGGAGGAAGAAAAAAAGGCTACCGACAAATCATGCTTTCCATCTGATACTGCAACACCCCAGCCATAGGATCATGCTTGCTCTGGAATCCAGAGAAGTGACAATGTGACATGATATTCCTAGTAAACATTGACTGCTAACATGAATGACTTCCAGCTGAAAATGCAGGCATAAAACGCATTTTATTTCTGTAAAATAAACTCAGCAAAAAAAGAAACGTCCTTTTTCAGGACCCTGTCTTTCAAAGATAATTCGTGAAAATCCAAATAACCTCACATCTTTATTGTAAAGGGTTTAACTGTTTCCCATGCTTGTTCAATGAACCATAAACAATTAATGAACATGCACCTGTGGAACGGTCGTTAAGACACTAACAGCTTACAGACAGGAGGCAATTAAGGTCACAGTTATGAAAGCTTAGGACACTAAAGAGGCCTTAAATTGCAATGTCCGTACTGTGAGACGCCTAAGACAGCGCTACAGGGAGACAGGACGGACAGCTGATCGTCCTCACAGTGGCAGACCATGTGTAACAGGATCAGACCCACTGTCGCTGAACCAGACAGGACTGGCAAAAAGTGTTCTTCACTGAATAGTCACGGTTTTGTCTCACCAGGGGTGATGGTCGGATTCACGTTTATCGTCGAAGGAGTGAGATTAACACCGAGGCCTGGACTCTGGAGCGGGACCGATTTGGAGGTGGAGGGTCCGTCATGGGCTGGGGAGGTGTGTCACAGCATCATCGGACTGAGCTTGTCATTGCAGGCAATCTCAACACTGTGCGTTACAGGGAAGACATCCTCCTCCCTCATATGGTACCTTCCTGCAGGCTCATCCTGACATAACCCTCCAGCATGACAACGCCACCAGCCATACTTCTCGTTCTGTGCGTGATTTCCTGCAAGACAGGAATGTCAGTGTTCTGCCATGGCCAGCGAAGAGTCTGGATCTCAATCTCATTGGGCACGTCTGGGACCTGTTGGATCGGAGGGTGAGGGCTAGGGCCATTCCACCCAGAAATGTTCGGGAACTTGCAGGTGCCTTGGGGGAAGACTGGGGTAACATCTCACAGCAAGAACTGGCAAATCTGGTGCAGTCCATGAGGAGGAGATGCACAGCAGTACTTAATGCAGCTGGTGGCCACACCAGATACTGACTGTTACTTTTGATTTTGACCCTCCCTTTGTTCAGGGACACATTATTCCATTTCTGTTAGTCACATGTCTGTGGAACTTGTTCAGTTTATGTCTCAGTTGTTGAACCTTGTTATGTTCATTCAAATATTTACATGTTAAGTTTGCTGAAAATAAACGCAGTTGACAGTGAGAGGACGTTTCTTTTTTTGCTGAGTTTAGTATGGTGATCAAGAATATGAAACATTTACTTTCCAAGCTCAACAGCAATGGGGCACCAATTACTAGCATTGGCCTACTGGTCTTTTGGTATGTAAAAATTGCTTGAAATTGATCATTTACTTTTGAAGCTTGCATTTGAAATTTGTTGTTAAAATGTATTACTACATAATAAAAATGTGTTGTAGACAAAATAATGAAAATGGCTGACTGATAGCCTCAATAAGTAGACAAAGATTTGTAGTTGAACAAGTCATTGCCTGTAGTTATGTTTTTACTTGACTTGAGACTTGTCTTGACTAGCTCTTTAGAATCCACGACTTGGACTTGACTCGAGACTTCATTCTACTTGGGACTCGACTTTAGACTTGGACCTTGTGACTTGCTTGTGACTTGAATAATAGCGACTTGGTCCCACCTCTGTCACATACTACTGTGAAACACACCTACTGTACTTAAATAACCTCTAGAGGCATGTACATCCGGTCAACTGAAACCATATAATACATTAACGTCATAATACATTTTACATAGGAGATTGATATTGATTGATATTGATATTGGAGCACAATGGATTAAAAACTTGAGACAAATGAGTCAATCATTTTGTAAACAATATTATATAGGGAAAATGGAAAAGTTCCCCTGTGAGCAGAACACATTTTATAGAAGGTTTTATATTTTGTTTCTCATTTAGACCACTTGGAGACAGAGTGTTGAGGAAATGTATCGAAAAGGATTCTCGTCTAAGGAGGAAATTGTCAATATCGCCCTCTCTACATGGAAATTTCACATGTTCAATTCCCATGTAGCGGAGAGAGGACAAGTTGTGCAAGTTGTCCACCTGGGCCTTGTTTTGTGAGCGTTGTGTTGTGAGCACCATGCCAATAGCCTACTACAGTATGTTGTGTTGTGAGCACCATGCCAATAGCCTACTACAGTATGTTGTGTTGTGAGCACCATGCCAATAGCCTACTACAGTATTTTGTGTTGTGAGCACCATGCCAATAGCCTACTACAGTATGTTGCAGCCCAGCTGCAGTCATTTGTCTTCTCATGGTAAGTTCTCACTTGCTTTGTTCTCACCTTTGTCTCTCCCACACATTTCCTGTTCTTCTTCTCTCCCTCCTGCAAATGAATGAAATCACTGTGCTCCCTATTGTTTTGGTTCTACCTGTTTCTCACTTCCTCCATATTGTAGGACTTTCTTCCCCTTTTCCCATTTTTAGGTTATGTGTTTCTCATTGCACCTCTCTCCATATTTTGGGGGTTTCTAATCCTCTCCCCTTCTCCCTATTTGTAGGTTCTAGGTGTTTATCACACAACACTCCTTATACCTCTACTGTTGAGCAATGTTTGCTTCCAAACCTTCGTACTAAGTCTGGTTTCTCACTGATGTCATTTCTTTGGCAGCTCCATAGAGCATGTGTGTTTAGCTTGACTGTGTATTACATGCTTTTTGAAGTGCCTACTGAATGCATGATTATTGAAGCTCTCTATGCATGCATAATAACTGAGTGGAAAGTATTTGAGATGTGCTTTAAACCCCTATACCTGGGATGGATGTATAGGCTACCGTTTGTAGTGATATTCTGTGGGAGAGAAAAAGGACTTAGGTTGCCAGATTGCCTGTATCAACCTGTAAGTCCCATGTTTGTCATCTCCCCTCTGACAGTCTCATGTAATCCGCTCTATGAACTGTACTGTGTTTATTCATTTAATTCTAATAAAAAATGGTTTAATTTGCAAAACCCCAAGCTTGCTGTCTGTGGTGTCTTTGGAAACGAGATAGAGAGAGAGAGAGAGAGAGCTTTTACCCTAACATCTACATTTTAGACCTTCTAGCCCTTCTCTACTCAACTCTCCTCTGCTGACATTTCTGTCTCACTATGGTGCAATAGTCTTGCACTTTGGTTTTTCCTCACAGAAAGTGTTGCCTCTTTGGGGTGAATATTGATGATTTGAGAGTATCCAGTATCAAGGTAGAGGTTAGAAGAACACCATTGCAGATTGTGGTCTGTGTGTGTTTTTGTGTGTGTGTGTTGTGTGTGTATGTTGTGTGTGTGTTGTTTGCGTGTGTGGGTTGTAGTAGTAGTAGTAGCCTACTACTATGTAATGCCCTCTACACTCCTAGTCAAAGTCATAGTCTAGACCATTCCTATATTATTACGACTATTATGATGTCCCCCTGAACATGATTAATCTCTACACTCAGACCAAACCTGCATCCCAAATGGCACCCTATTCCCTATACAGTGCACTACTTTTGACCCGGACTCTGGTAAAAATATGTGCGTTGTATAGAGAATTGAGTGCCAATTAGGATGCAGCCTCAGACCAAAATAATGCTCACTATTTCTCATATTGAACATCTCTGTTTGAGGGCATAATTGCTCATAACACTCTGAACTAATAGTTATTTTGGATAATTACACCAAATTACACCTATTAATTACACCAGCTCCCTTGTCCCTGGAGCCAACCTGCTGACCAGACCGGACACGTCGCGTGCACGAGCGTCACAAAATAATTTTAGAAATCCATGTTATTCAATTATTGCACTCACACTGCTCACGCGCGCCGACGAACGTCTGTGTTGCCAAGAGCTAAAATAGAAGTCATTCCTATTTCTGATGCAGATCGCGCTGCAAGTCCTGCCTCCCCTATCTCCTCATTGGTTTATAGAAGCAGGTACCCATGTGCCATCTCCTCATTGGTTATACGCACGTTGGTGATTGAAAGATGAAATGTTTTGGCGGTTGTCGTGGTAATACTATGAAAGTGTAAATGCCAATCACCATATAAATTCAAAGATGAAAAAGCCTGGAAGGAGGAGAGATGATTAGAAACGATTCGGTTGGCCATTTTATGTGTGGATTAATTGTCGGTGTAGAGGACCTTGTGCATTTCAGGTAAAATAACAACTCAATGTTTATATCCCAGGACAAATTAGCTAGCAACAGCAAGCTAGCTAAATAGGACAAATTAGCTAGCAAGTGCAAGCTAACTAGCTAAATTACCATACATGTTTAATGCTTTTCAACCTGTCCCCAAATTAATGTCATTGGTTCAGAGTTTGTTTTGATATTTCAACCTGCGTGTTGTGATCGCATTTGGTGTAGGGGGACAACATTTATTTATGCACGATAGTGCACGATAGCGCACGCACGCAGCCGGTTTGGGTGTTCAGTGTTCTCACATCTGTGTCATCTCAAATTAACAATGTAAAACACAGTGCATAAAACCATATCTGGGTTCAAATACTATTTTAAATAATTGATCTTGATTGAGCTTGCCTGTTGCAATGAAACCAATAGAAAGCCTCAAAAGTTCAAACCCCACACACCTGGCACTTCAGGAAGGCTAAACCAAACTGTCAAAGTATTTCAAAGATTTCAAATAGTATTTTGACCCAGGTGTGCATGAAACTAACTACAGTAACGATAGCTGCGTCACACAGGCAGCCCAAATCTATTTTATTTTTTACTAATTGGTATTTTGAAAAAGATCTGATGTGAAAAGATCTGATGTGATTGGTCAAAATACCAATGAGAGGTAAAAAAAGATCAGAATTGGGCTGCTTGTGTAAACACAGCCTACAGTATGTGATGGGTAGGGTCAGTTTTTTTGGTTGTTTTTTTCTTTGACTTCCAGCATTATCCACTAGGTTTGCTGCAGGTAGAAAATACTAGAAAATTGTATTTAATGGACACAAACTGTCTGAAATAAATCAATCAATGTCTGGTTGTGCGTGAATGTTTGGTGGATGGATTGCCTGAGTTGCACCAAGCCTGAATTGCACCAAGCCTATTGTTTGGCAGGGAATACGTTTTGTAGATCAGTGATTCTATACCTCACTTTGCTCAAGCTAATCCTATCCAACATACTCGGAAGTTGTATAGTTGTATGGTAAATTAGAGGCAGTGTAAAGCGTACCATGGAAGTACGTTGTACTCAAACCCAGGTCCAGTGACTGTTGTGCCGACAGTTTGGCCTCTTGCCATAACGGTTAAAAGGATACCTCAGGATTTTGGCAATGAAGCCCTTTATCTACTTTCCCAGAGTCAGATGAACTCATGGATACCATTTTCAAGTCTCTGACTGCAGTTTGAGAGAAGTTGCTAACTAGCATTAGTGCAATGACTGGAAATCTATGGTAACTGCTGATACCATAGACTTCCAGTCATTGCATTAACGCTAGTTAGCATTGGCTCACAAAACTACCTCTAACTTCCTTCATAATGGATGCAGAGACATTAAAAAGGTATCCATGAGTTCATCTGACTCTGAGGAAGTAGATAAAGGGCTTCATTGCCAAAATCCTGAAGTATCTCTTTAAGGCACTGGACAAAAGGTTCGGACCTCTTGGTGTAACGGTTAAGGTGTTGGCTTGAAAGTCACTGGACCAGAGTTTGATTTCCGGGCAGGGCTACCCCCGAGTTAGCTACAACATACTTCCATGGTTGGTTTCATCCGTTGGAGAGCATCACCTTGAAAAAAGTTTTCCCTGACGAATAATAGACTTTGTGCAATTAATATTGGTAAAGCTATGCCTCCCCTGACTTAGGCAATCCCCCCACCAAACACTCATGCACAGACATTGGTTAATTGACTGATTGTAGACAGCTTGTGTCAATTAAATAACATTTTCAATAGGATTTTCAACCTGCAGCAAACCTAGTGGATAATGCTGGAACTACCAGTCAAAGAAAAACCAACCACCAACCAACCATCACCTCCATTGAACAATGATTCATTAAATAAAATATCTCTCTCTGCCGTAAAAGTATACATAACTATGCAATGTGGTAGCCTAATTGTCACAGGCAGCCCAATTCAGATTTAATTCACACTAATTGCTATTTTGACCAATCAGATCAGCTCTTTTGCCAATAATTGGGCAAAAGGTCAGAATTGTGCTGCCTGTGTAAATTCAGTCTACATGCTTTAAATGAAAAGCGTTTATATTTCTAAGTATTAGACAGACAATTTTCTCTGGGTACAAGTCAGGGCCATAATTTAATCAAGCAACCATGGATGAAGGCATCCCGGAAATGGCAGGCAGGGCATTACGAAAGGAAAGGGTACTGTATGTTTAGAGAAGAAAAGGTTCTGTATGCCCTCAGAATAGCCTCAATTTGTCGGAGCATGGACTCTACAAGGTATAGAAAGTGTTCCACAGGGTTGCTGGCCCATGTTGACTCCAATGCTTCCCACAGTTGTGTCAAGTTGGCTGGATGTCCTTTGGGTGGTGAACCATTCTTGATACACACAGGAAACTGTTGAGCGTGAAAAACACAGCAGCGTTGCAGTTCTTGACACAAACCAGTGCACAGTCCATATCTCAGTTGTCTCAAGGCTTAAAAATCCTTAATTTACCAATCTCCCTTCATCTACACTGATTGAAGTGGATTTAACAAGTGACATCAATAAGGGATCATAGCTTTCACCTGTATTCACCTGGTCAGTCTGTCATGGAAGGAGCAGGTGTTGTTAATGTTTTGTACACTCAGTGTAGCAGTGTGGGCTGTATTGAGAAAAAACAAATGAGGCCTGTACAGTTGTTTTTCCATCTGGCAGCATTTCAATGCAATACATTCCTCAATGCAATACATTTGCACTGCTCTCTTTCTCCCTCTCGGTTTCATTCACCCTGTCTCTCTCTCTCTCTCTCTCAATTCAATTCAATTCGATTCAAGGGCTTTATTGGCATGGGAAACATGTGTCAACATTGCCAAAGCAAGTGAGGTAGACAACATACAAAGTGAATATATAAAGTGAAAAACAACAAAAATTAACAGTAAACATTACACATACAGAAGTTTCAAAACAGTAAAGACATTACAAATGTCATATTATATATATATACAGTGTTCTAACAATGTACAAATGGCTAAAGGACACAAGATAAAATAAATAAGCATAAATATGGGTTGTATTTACAATGGTGTTTGTTCTTCACTGGTTGCTGGCAACAGGTCACAAATCTTGCTGCTGTGATGGCACACTGTGGAATTTCACCCAGTAGATATGGGAGTTTTTCAAAATTGGATTTGTTTTCGAATTCTTTGTGGATCTGTGTAATCTGAGGGAAATATGTCTCTCTAATATGGTCATACATTGGGCAGGAGGTTAGGAAGTGCAGCTCAGTTTCCACCTCATTTTGTGGGCAGTGAGCACATAGCCTGTCTTCTCTTGAGAGCCATGTCTGCCTACGGCGGCCTTTCTCAATAGCAAGGCTATGCTCACTGAGTCTGTACATAGTCAAGGCTTTCCTTAATTTTGGGTCAGTCACAGTGGTCAGGTATTCTGCCGCTGTGTACTCTCTGTGTAGGGCCAAATAGCATTCTAGTTTGCTCTGTTTTTTTGTTAATTCTTTCCAATGTGTTAAGTAGTTATCTTTTTGTTTTCTCATGATTTGGTTGGGTCTAATTGTGCTGCTGTCCTGGGGCTCTGTAGTGTGTGTTTGTGTTTGTGAACAGAGCCCCAGGACCAGCTTGCTTAGGGGACTCTTCTCCAGGTTCATCTCTCTGTAGGTGATGGCTTTGTTATGGAAGGTTTGTGAATCGCTTCCTTTTAGGTGGTTGTAGAATTTAACAGCTCTTTTCTGGATTTTGATAATTAGTGGGTGCTCTGCATGCATTATTTGGTGTTCTACGTTGTACACGGAGGATATTTTTGCAGAATTCTGCGTGCAGAGTCTCAATTTGGTGTTTGCCCCATTTTGTGAAGTCTTGGTCTCTCTCTCTCTCTCTCTCTCTACCTCTCTGTGTATGTATCTTTCTCTACTCTCACTAATCCTCTCGCTGTTCACCTCTCTCTCTCATTCTCTCTACTCTCACTCTTCCTATCTCTCTCTCTCTCTCTCCCCCCCCTCTCCTGTTTACTGTTATTTTTGGACTGGCCTCTGCTATGTTGGGACAGCACTACAAACTCCTGTCCACACTGAAAATCCCTTGTCTCTCAAACTCTCAATCCCTTAAATGTAGAGCGAGAGAGAGAGAGAGAAGAGAGAGAGAGAGAGAGAGAGAAAAAAGCTTGAGCAGCAGCACTGAAACACCCAGAGCTATGAAGTAAATGCCTGTCTCCTTCTCTACTTGTGTGAAGGAAATGCTTGTCTCCTTCCCTCGCATGAAGTAAATGCCTGTCTCCTTCTCTCATATACCCTGACTTCCTCCTCCACATATAGACCCGCTCCACATATACCCCCCTCCACCTCCACATACTCTCCTCCTCTTCCATATATACCCCCCTCCACATATACCCCCTCCCTATATACAACCCTCCCTCCACATATACTCTTCCTCCACACATACCACCCTCCCCCTCCACATATTCCACCCCCCACCTCCACATATACCCCCCTCCCCCTCCACATACTCCACCCCCCATCTCCACATATACCCCCTCCCCCTCCACATACTCCACCCCCACCTCCACATATACCCCCTTCCCCTCCACATACTCCACCCCCACCTCCACACATACCACCCTCCCCTCCACATACTCCACCCCCCACCTCCACATATACCACCCTCCCCCTCCACATACTCCACCCCCCATCTCCACATATACCCCCTTCCCCTCCACATACTCCCCCTCCACCTCCACATATACCCCCTCCCCCTCCACATATACCCCCCTCCCCCTCCACATACTCCACCCCCCATCACCACATATACCCCCTCCCCCTCCACATATACCCCCTCCCCCTCCACATACTCCACCCCCCACCTCCACGTATACCCCCTTCCCCTCCACATACTCCCCCTCCCCCTCCACATATACCCCCCTCCCCCTCCACATACTCCACCCCCCACCTCTACATATACCCCCTCCCCCTCCACATATACCCCCCTCCCCCTCCACATACTCCACCCCCCACCTCCACGTATACCCCCTTCCCCTCCACATACTCCCCCTCCCCCTCCACATATACCCCCTCCACATATACCCCCCTCCACATATACCCTGTCCTCCCCCTCCACATATACCCTGTCCTCCCCATCCACATATACCCCCCTCCACATATACCCCCCTCCACATATACCCTGTCCTCCCCCTCCACATATACCCCCCTCCACATATACCCTGTCCTCCCCCTCCACATATACCCCCCTCCACATATACCCTGTCCTCCCCCTCCACATATACCCTGTCCTCCCCCTCCACATACTCCCCCTCCCCCTCCACATATACCCCCTCCACATATACCCCCTCCACATATACCCTGTCCTCCCCCTCCACATATACCCTGTCCTCCCCATCCACATATACCCCCCTCCACATATACCCCCCTCCACATATACCCTGTCCTCCCCCTCCACATATACCCCCCTCCACATATACCCTGTCCTCCCCCTCCACATATACCCCCCTCCACATATACCCTGTCCTCCGCCTCCACATACTCCACCCCCCACCTCCACATATACCCCCTTCCCCTCCACATACTCCCGCTCCCGCTCCACCTCCACATATACCCCCCCACACATATACTCTGTCCTCCTACTCCACATATACCCTGTCTTCCTACTCCACATATACCCTGACTTCCTACTCCACATATACCCTGTCCTCCTACTCCACATATACCCTGTCCTCCTACTCCACATATACCCTGACTTCCTCCTCCACATATATCCTGTCCTCCTCCTCCACATATAACCTGTCCTCCTACTCCACATATACCCTGTCCTCCCCCTCCACATATACCCTGTCCTCCCCCTCCACATATACCCTGTCCTCCTACTCCACATATACCCTGACTTCCTCCTCCACATATAGACCCGCTCCACATATACCCCTCCCCCCCCTCCACATACTCCCCCCTCCACCTCCACATACTCTCCTCCTCTTCCATATATACCCCCCTCCACATATACCCCCTCCCTATATACAACCCTCCCTCCACATATACCCCTCCTCCACACATACCACCCTCCCCCTCCACATATTCCACCCCCCACCTCCACATATACCACCCTCCCCCTCTACATACTCCACCCCCCATCTCCACATATACCCCCTTCCCCTCCACATACTCCCCCTCCCCCTCCACATATACCCCCCTCCCCCTCCACATACTCCACCCCCCACCTCCACATATACCCCCTTCCCCTCCACATACTCCACCCCCCACCTCCACATATACCACCCTCCCCCTCCACATACTCCACCCCCCATCTCCACATATACCCTGTCCTCCCCCTCCACATATACCCTGTCCTCCCCCTCCACATATAACCTGTCCTCCTCCTCCTCCTCCACATATACCCTGTCCTCCCCCTCTACATATGCCCTGTCCTCCCCCTCCACATATACCCTGACCTCCCCCTCAACATATACCCTGTCCTCCCCCTCTACATATGCCCTGTCCTCCCCCTCCACATATACCCTGTCCTCCCCCTCGACATATACCCTGTTCTCCTACTCCACATATACCCTGTCCTCCCCCTCCACATATACCCTGTCCTCCCCCTCCACATATACCCTGTCCTCCCCCTCCACATATAACCTGTCCTCCAACTCCACATATACCCTGTCCTCCCGCTCCACATATACCCTGTCCTCCTACTCCACATATACCCTGTCCTCCCCCTCCACATATAACCTGTCCTCCTACTCCACATATACCCTGTCCTCCCCCTCCACACATACCCCACCTCTCCACATATACCCTTCCTCCCCCTCCACATATACCCCCCTCTTCAAATACCCCCCCTCCCCCTCCAAATATATCCCCCCTCCACATATACCACCCTCCCCCTCCTCATATACTTGACAGGTCATTTTCTTGACTGCATCGCATCCTGGATGAGACCTGCTGGAGACGGACGGGAGTGTGTAAGTGCGCACATGTGTGCGTGCAAGCGTGTGTGTGTTTGTGTGTGTATGCACAGGAGAGGAGAGGAGACCAACTCCATCTTTGGTTGATTGGCTGGGCTGAAAGAGCTACTACTGCTAGTTGCTGTTGCTGCTAGATGTTGCTGCTTGATGTTGCTGCTAGATACTATTGGTGCTAGATGCTGTTGGTGCCAGATGTTGCTGCTAAATGCTGTTGGTGCTAGATGTTGCTGCTAGATGTTGCTGCTAGATGTTGCTGCTAGATACTATTGGTGCTAGATGCTGTTGGTGCCAGATGTTGCTGCTAAATGCTGTTGGTGCTAAATCATGTGAAAAACATGTTATCACATGTTATCACATGTTGCTTTACACCCCCACCTACATGTACACATGACCTCATCTAACCTGTACCCCTGCACACTGACTCGGTACTAGTGCCCCCTGTATATTGCCTCGTTATTGTTATTCTTATTGTGTTACTTTTTATTATAACTTTTTATTTTAGTCTACTTGGTAAATATTTGGTAAATATTTTCTTAACTCTTCTTGAGCTGCACTTCTGGTTAAGGGCTTGTAAGTAAGCATTTCACGGTAAAGTCTACACTTGCTGTATTCGGCGCATGTGACAAATAAAGTTTGATTTGATTTGATGTCACGTGATCACATTAAAACTTTTTTTTCTATAAGGGCTTGGATATGTTCCATATGGCACCATATTCCCTATTTAGTGCACTACTTTTGATCAGGGCCCATAAAGGCCCCCTGCCTCAGCTCCACTCTCATTAAAGCTCAACAAGTGTAATTGCAGTTAAGGATTAAGACCTGTGTGCCCTCTCTATGTCTTCTGTAACTGGATCGCTGTGTGTTTGTCTCTCTCTCTCTCTCTCTCTCTGTCTCTCTCTCTCTCTCTTTCTCTCACTCCCTCTCTCTCTCTCTCTGTCTCTCTCTCTCTCTCTCTCTCTCTGTCTCTCTCTCTCTCTCTCACTCCCTCTCTCTCTCTCTCTGTCTCTCTCTCTCTCTCTCTCTCTCTCTCTCTCTCTCTCTCTCTCTCTCTCTCTCTCTCTCTTTCTCTCACTCCCTCTCTTTCTCTCTCTATCTCTCTCTCTCTCTTTCTCTCTCTCTCTCTCTTTCTCTCACTCCCTCTCTTTCTCTCTCTATCTCTTGCTCTCGCTCTTTCTTCAATCATTAATACTATATTATCTCCACCCTCTAGCATTCTATGAGGGTCTATCATTCGAAGAATGTGATCATTGAGGACGTTTTTGTCTATAACTAGGGCCTTAAATTAATGTAAATGTGAGATAAAACAAAATGATAATTTACAAGGTAACACTTGCCTTTCTCAATTACCTACTCTCCTCCCTCCGTACACCTCTCCTCTTCTCTCATTACTTTCACTTGTGTCAAAGTCCCCCTTAAAAAAAATTGCAATAGAAAGAAATTGCCTTGATCTCCCATTTCCCAACGCTGCTTTCCAAGCCTCTGACCCTAACTTTGGCTAGTTATGTAGCTCGACAGATAAATGATAGATTTCATTCAGGCTGCTGACTCTGCTCTATGACCATAACCCTAATGGCATCCTATTCCCTATATAGACCCTATGGACCGTGGTCAAAAGTAGTGCACTCTCCCTCTCTTGACCGGAGCGCCAAATGTAGTGCACTGTATAGGGAATCGGGTGCTATTTGGGGCGCAGGCCATGACAGCTGTGATTGATGGGGAAATGGTGCAGGTGTGGGAGGCAATAAGAACAGGAATCAAGGAGATAAACCTGATGTTGAACACTAGACAGCCAGTGGTGGATGTTCCTACACACATACACACACACACATTTAATTTGGTAATTTAGCAGACACTCCAGAGCAACTTACAATTAGTACGCACATGCACGTACACACACACACACACACACACACACACACACACACACACACACACACACACACACACACACACACACACACACACACACACACACACACACACACACACACACACACACACACACACACACACACACACACACACACACCTTCTCTTTTTTTCCTGTCTGATCGCAGACCGTGGTGTTTCCAGTCAGGAATCCTCCTAATGATATATAAACCACTATCTCTGTGACACATTGCAGAGAGAGAAAGTGTGTGCATGTGTTTGTTTGTTTGAGAGAGAGAGAGAGAGAGAGAGTGAGAGATAGAGAGAGGGAGGGTGTGTGTGTGTGTGTATGACAATTGTCTCTAAGACACATTGCCTTTGTGTTGATAGGCTTGTATTGATACAGTTGAAAGGCAGAGGCTTGTATTGATACAGTAGAAAGGCAGGGGCTTGTATTCATACAGTAGAAAGGCAGAGGCTTGTATTGATGCAGTTGAAAGGCAGAGGCTTGTATTGATACAGTTGAAAGGCAGAGGCTTGTATTGATACAGTTGAAAGGCAGAGGCTTGTATTGATACAGTAGAAAGGCAGGGGCTTGTATTCATACAGTAGAAAGGCAGAGGCTTGTATTGATGCAGTTGAAAGGCAGAGGCTTGTATTGATGCAGTTGAAAGGCAGAGGCTTGTATTGATACAGTAGAAAGGCAGAGACTTGTATTGATACAGTTGAAAGGCTTGTATTGATACAGTAGAAAGGCAGAGGCTTGTATTCATACAGTAGAAAGGCAGAGGCTTGTATTGATACAGTTGAAAGGCAGAGGCTTGTATTGATACAGTAGAAAGGCAGAGGCTTGTATTGATACAGTAGAAAGGCAGAGGCTTGTATTGATACAGTAGAAAGGCAGAGGCTTGTATTGATACAGTAGAAAGGCAGAGGCTTGTATTGATACAGTTGAAAGGCAGAGGCTTGTATTGATACAGTTGAAAGGCAGAGGCTTGTATTGATACAGTAGAAAGGCAGAGGCTTGTATTGATACAGTAGAAAGGCAGAGGCTTGTATTGATACAGTAGAAAGGCAGAGGCTTGTATTCATACAGTTGAAAGGCAGGGGCTTGTATTCATACAGTAGAAAGGCAGAGGCTTGTATTGATACAGTAGAAAGGCAGAGGCTTGTATTGATACAGTTGAAAGGCAGAGGCTTGTATTGATACAGTAGAAAGGCAGAGGCTTGTATTCATACAGTTGAAAGGCAGAGGCTTGTATTGATACAGTAGAAAGGCAGAGGCTTGTATTCATACAGTTGAAAGGCAGAGGCTTGTATTGATGCAGTTGAAAGGCAGAGGCTTGTATTGATACAGTTGAAAGGCAGAGGCTTGTATTGATGCAGTTGAAAGGCAGAGGCTTGTATTGATACAGTTGAAAGGCAGAGGCTTGTATTGATACAGTTGAAAGGCAGAGGCTTGTATTCATACAGTTGAAAGGCAGAGGCTTGTATTGATGCAGTTGAAAGGCAGAGGCTTGTATTGATGCAGTTGAAAGGCAGAGGCTTGTATTTGTAACGATGTGCGCTGAGAGTCGGGAATCAAGTTCAGGGAGTGAGTGTTTTAATAAATAAACACAACAAAAAACACTCACTGATGCTTCCCTTAGGTGAGGTGTTATTCTGTAATGAGGGCGCTGAGAGTCAGGAAGCAAGTTCAGGGAGTGAGTGTTTTAATAAATAAACACAACAATAACCACAAAAAACGCACCGACATGAAACAGTCAATAACACCTGAGGAAAGAACCAGGGGGAGTGACAGACATAGGGAAGGTAATCAAGGATGTGATGGAGTCATGAGACACTGGTGCGCTTGTCGATGGTGACAGGTGTGCAGGATAGTTAGCAGCCTGCTGACCTAGAGGCCGGAGAGGGAGTATATATGACAGTATTTATACAGTTGAAAGGCAGAGGCTTGTATTGATACAGTTGAAAGGCAGAGGCTTGTATTCATACAGTAGAAAGGCAGAGGCTTGTATTGATACAGTTGAAAGGCAGAGGCTTGTATTGATACAGTTGAAAGGCAGAGGCTTGTATTCATACAGTAGAAAGGCAGAGGCTTGTATTGATACAGTTGAAAGGCAGAGGCTTGTATTCATACAGTTGAAAGGCAGAGGCTTGTATTGATGCAGTTGAAAGGCAGAGGCTTGTATTGATGCAATTGAAAGGCAGAGGCTTGTATTCATACAGTAGAAAGGCAGAGGCTTGTATTCATACAGTTGAAAGGCAGAGGCTTGTATTCATAGAGTTGAAAGGCAGAGGCTTGTATTCATACAGTTGAAAGGCAGAGGCTTGTATTCATACAGTTGAAAGGCAGAGGCTTGTATTGATACAGTTGAAAGGCAGAGGCTTGTATTGATACAGTTGCCTTATCAGTTTTGAAGAGGTATCACTACTGTATCTCATTCTCCTTATTGCACATGTGACGTATGATACTGTGGTGCTAACAGTTTGGCTACTCCACTGCCCCTGTCTGTACAGGGACTGGAACTAGTGGTCCTTTGCTTAGGAAGCACACGTGACCACCCTGCTTGACACCATTCTAATCAGTTGCACCACCAAAAAGGCAGCTCCATTGGCAACATTTCAAGCTGTTGAGTGTGCTTACTGGTCTGATCTAACTCTGTCACACATCATTGATGGTTACCATTTTCAATACCCTGGCTCTTCTACAACTGGGACATAAAGACATTTTTTTCACTTTTATTTAACCAGGTAGGTTAGTTGAGAACAAGTTAAAATTTGCAACTGCGACCTGGCCAAGATAAAGCATAGCAATTCGACACATACAACAACACAGAGTTACACATGGAATAAACAACACAGTCAATAATACAGTAGGAGAAAAAAAGTGCAAATGAGGTAAGATAAGGGAGTTAAAAGCTCTTGGGGTTAGGGGGCAGCATTTTCACTTTTGGATAAATAGCGTGCCCAATTTCAACTTCCTGCTTCTCATGCCAAGAATACAAGATATGCATATTATTAGTATATTTAGTGGATTTGGATAGAAAACACTCTGAAGTTTCTAAAACTGTTTAAATCATGTCTGTGTGTATAACAGAACTTATGTAGCAGGCAAAACCCTGAGGACTAAGCATTCAGAATGTATTTTCTAGGTCTCTGTCTGTTCAGTGGGTTCTCGTTGGCAAATAATATTTCTTAGGAACTGGTTTACAGTTCCTACCGCTTCCACTGGATGTCACCAGTCTTTGGAATTTGGTTGAGGTTATTCATTTGTACAATGAAGAAGTAGGCCAACTAGGAACTGGGTAACACTGTTTAAAGTTGCGCAAGACGTGAAAAGTAGCGTTGGTTTGTTGTGTTCCTGTATTGAACACAGATAGACCCGTCTACAATTTGATCGATTATTAACATTTAAAAATAACTAGAGTTCTATTACAAAAGTAGTTTGAAATATTTTGGCAAAGTTTATAGGCAACTTTTGAAATATTTTGTAGTGACGTTGCGTTTTTTTGGAAGCTGTTTTTTTCTGGATCAATCGCGCTTTATAAATTGACATTTGGACATATATGGATGGAATTAATCGAACAAAAGGACCAATTGTGATGTTTATGGGACATATTGGAGTGCCAAAAGAAGAAGCTCGTCAAAGGTAATGCATGTTTTATATTTTATTTCTGCGTTTTGTGTAGCGCCTGCAGGGTTGAAATATGCTACCCTCTTTGTTTACTGGTTGTGCTATCATAAGACAATATCTTCTTATGCTTTCGCCGAAAAGCCTTTCGCCGAAAAGCCTGTTGGCTGGATTCACAACCAGTGTAGCTTTAATTGAGTATCTTACATGTGTGTTTTAATGAAAGTTCGATTTTTATATCATTTTTTAAAACGCTGCATTTTCCCTATTTTTTGCCCAAGTGGGACGCGACTGTCCCGCCTATCCGTAAGAAGTTTTAAGGCAATAAATAGGCCATGGTGGCAAAGGAATTAGAATATAGCAATTAAACACTGGAATGGTAGATGTGCAGAAGATGAATGTGCAAGTAAAGATACTGGGGTGCAAAGGAGCAAGATAAATAAATACAGTATGGTCGTGAGGTAGATAGATGGGCTGTTTACAGATGGGCTATGTACAGGTGCAGTGATCTGTGATTCTGACAGCTGGTGCTTAAAGCTAGTGAGGGAGATATGAGTCTCCAGCTTCAGTGATTTTTCCAGTTCGTTTCAGTCATTGGCAGCAGAGAACTGGAAGGAGAGGCGACCAAAGGAGGAATTGGCTTTGGGGGTGACCAGTGAGATATACTTGCTGGAGCGCGTGCCACTTGTGGGTGCTGCTATGGTGACCAGTGAGCTGAGATAAGTGGGGTTTTACCTAGTAGAGACTTGTACTGTAGATAACCTGAAGCCAGTGGGTTTGGCGACGAGTATGAAGCGAGGGCCAATCAACGAGAGAGTACAAGTCGCAGTGATGTGTAGTGTATGGGGCTTTGGTGAGAAAACGGATGGCACTGTGATAGACTGCATCCAATTTGTTGAGTAGAGTGTTGGAGGCTATTTTATAGATGACACCACCAAAGTCGAGGATCGGTAGGATGGTCAGTTTTACGAAGGTATGTTTGGCAGCATGAGGGAAGGATGCTTTGTTGCGATATAGGAAGCCGATTCTAGATTTAATTTTGGATTGGAGATGCTTAATATGAGTCTGGAAGGAGAGTTTACAGTCTACCCAGACACCTAGGTAGACACAGTGTCCTCCATAGAGTTAAATGAAATATAGAATTACCCCTGTGGTTTATTCCAACCTACATGCTATCATGCAGCATATAATCTTCATGCAACATGTTAGAACTTGCAGGAATCCAATATAAGAGGATAAATATTAAATGGTCCACTGGCTGTATATATGTATATATTTCCAGTCATGTTGTGCTGAGATTGATCGCCTTGCATTCCAAATGAATGTCTCCCACATCCATTTGTGAGAAATTAAATCAGAGAAAGAGAGAGCGAGAGCGAGAGCGAGAGAGAGGAAGGATGCACACACGCACACACACTCTCTCTCTCGCTCTCTCTCTCTCTCTCTCGCACTTGTACTCTCTCTCTCTGAAGAAAACAATGAAATGAAACACCTTCCTTGGACATTTCTTGCAGTAAAGGTATGCGTCCCAAATGGCACCCTATTCCCTTTATAGTCTGTGCTTGACTTGGGCAGAAGCTCACCAGAGCTGAGTACCGGCACCTCAAATGTTCTCCTGCTTGAGCTGCTGTTCCTCTTGTCGAATTTTAGCTCAAAAGCATTGTGGAGCTTCTGCACCTACATATTAACTGTACCTGCACCCAAAATGAGTACCGGAACCTATTTCCGTCCAAGTCAAGCACTGTTTGTAGTGCACTACTTTTGATCAGGGCCCATAGGGTACTGCACCATGTAGGGAATAGGGTGCCATTTGGGATGCTACCTACTGTAGGACATATAGTTTTGTATTATGCAGTCCAGATGCACGCAAGCACCTAACCTTGAACATCTTGTTACGCCAAGTTACCATCCTCCCACTCGGTAACCATATGGTATGTGGGTGATTAAATATCATGCATGATAGGGTAGAGATATGGTTTTACTCAGTGGTAGGGAACTACTTTGCATATACACTGTTCTAATAATTCACAAACATGATTGATTCTTCCTTTTGGGGAGTTTCTTTCTTGCCACTGCTTCAGCTTGCTCTTCTGCTGGCGTCTAGGCTGGGTTGCTGTTGATATAAAAGTGCATGTAATAAATACGTTTGATTGATTGATTGACAAACATGGTCTGACATTAGGCTGGCTGGGATATGCTGTTGTCATGTGACAGTGTGTGTGAGTGTGAGTGTGTGTGTGTATGTGTGTGTGCATGCTTGCGCGGTCTGTCTGTCAATTAGCTGCTGTAACTATGATGACGTTTACATCCTGTTATAACCTTGCTCCGATGAAGGTCGTGGTGACCAAGAGCTTGGCACATTCAAACACTGACTATTTGCATGGATTTAAGTGTTCTTTACTAATCCCAGACCTATCACCATGTACATTTCTATTTCATATTCAGTGTACAAAGATAATTGAGAAGATCTAGCCTCTCATTGCTTTACCGTACATGCAGATTGCATGTTCATACTCATTGCAAGTACAGCTATCTGCTCCCTAAATGAGTTCAATGGCTGTCGCTTAGATCATCAGACTGTCAAAATGTTCTAAAATGGAACAGCCTGTATGCAAATTAGGTTGATGCAAGGACTCGGTATGGCTGCATCCCAAATGGCACCCTAATCCCTAAATACAGTGCCTTCAGAAAGTATTCATACACCTTGATTTATTCCACAATTAGTTGTGTTACAGCCTGAATTCAAAATGCATCTATACACAATACCCCATAATGGCAAAGTGAAAACATGTTTGTAGAAATGTTTGCTAATTTATTGACAATGAAATACAGAAATATCAAATGTACATAGGTATTCACACCATAGAGTCAATACTTTTTAGAAGCACATTTGATGGAGATTACAGCTTTTCACAACTGAATTGTAAAATATTTGACCATTATCTTAAAAAAAATCTTCAAGATCTGTCAAGTTGATTGTTGATCATTGCTAGACAGCCATTTTCATGTCTTGCCGTAGATTTTCAAGCTGATTTAAATCAAAACTATAACTAGGCCACTCAGGAACATTCAGTATCGTCTTGGGAAGCAACTCATAGATTTAGATTTGTGTTTTAAGTTATTGTCCTGCTGAAACGTAAATTTGTCTCCCAGTCTCTGTTGGAAAGCAGACTGAAGCAAATTTTCCTCTAGGATTTTGCCATCCCTGAAAACATGAAGATTGTTACTTAGGGAAGTGTTGTGTTGGATTTGACCCAAACATAATGCTTCGTATTCAGGACAAAAGTGAATTTATTTGCCACATTTTTTGCAGTTACTTTAGTGCCTTATTGCAAACAGGATGCATGTTTTAGAATATTTTTATTCTGTACAGACTTCCTTATTTTCACTCTCTCATTTAGGTTAGTATTGTAGAATAACTCCAATGTTGTTGATCCATCCTCAGTTTGAGTGGTACTCAGTGATAAATAAAACTGTGAAGGACCTCGGCGTTACTCTGGACCCTTATCTCTCTTTTGAAGAACATATCAAGACCATTTCAAGGACAGCTTTTTTCCATCTACGTAACATTGCAAAAATCTGAAACTTTCTGTCCAAAAATGATGAAGAAAAATGTATCCATGCATTTGTCACTTCTAGGTTAGACTACTGCAATGCTCTACTTTCCGGCTACCTGAATAAAGCACTAAATAAACTTCAGTTGGTGCTAAATACAGCTGCTAGAATCCTGACTAGAACCAAAAAAAATTATCATATTACTCCAGTGCTAGCCTCTCTACACTGGCTTCCTGTCAAAGCAAGGGCTGATTTCAAGGTGTTACTGCTAACCTACAAAGCATTACATGGGCTTGCTCCTACCTATCTCTCTGATTTGGTCCTGCCGTACATACCTACACGTACGCTACGGTCACAAGACGCAGGCCTCCTAATTGTCCCTAGAATTTCTAAGCAAACAGCTGGAGGCAGGGCTTTCTCCTATAGAGCTCCATTTTTATGGAACGGTCTGCCTACCCATGTCAGAGACGCAAACTCGGTCTCAACCTTCAAGTCTTGATTGAAGACTCATCTCTTCAGTGAGTCATATGATAGAGTGTAGTCTCGGCCAGGAGTGGGAAGGTGAACGGAACGGCTCTGGAGCAACGAACCGCCCTTGCTGTCTCTGCCTGGCCGGTTCCCCTCTTTCCACTGGGATTCTCTGCCTCTAACCCTATTACAGGGGCTGAGTCACTGGCTTACTGGGGCTCTCTCATGCCGTCCCTGGAGGGGGTGCGTCACCTTTGTGGGTTGATTCACTGATGTGGTCATCCTGTCTGGGTTGGCGCCCCCCCTTGTGTTGTGCCATGGCGGAGATCTTTGTGGGCTATACTCAGCCTTGTCTCAGGATGGTAAGTTGGTGGTTGAAGATATCCCTCTAGTGGTGTGGGGGCTGTGCTTTGGCAAAGTGGGTGGGGTTATATCCTTCCTGTTTGACCCTGTCCGGGGGTGTCCTCGGGATGGGGCCACAGTGTCTCCTGACCCCTCCTGTCTCAGCCTCCAGTATTTATGCTGCAGTAGTTTATGTGTCGGGGGCTAGGGTCAGTTTGTTATATCTGGAGTACTTCTCCTGTCCTATTCGGTGTCCTGTGTGAATCGAAGTGTGCGTTCTCTAATTCTCTCCTTCTCTCTTTCTTTCTCTCTCTCGGAGGACCTGAGCCCTAGGACCATGCCCCAGGACTACCTGACATGATGACTCCTTGCTGTCCCCAGTCCACCTGACCGTGCTGCTGCTCCAGTTTCAACTGTTCTGCCTTATTATTATTGGACCATGCTGGTCATTTATGAACATTTGAACATCTTGGCCATGTTCTGTTATAATCTCCACCCGGCACAGCCAGAAGAGGACTGGCCACCCCACATAGCCTGGTTCCTCTCTAGGTTTCTTCCTAGGTTTTGGCCTTTCTAGGGAGTTTTTCCTAGTCACCATGCTTCTACACCTGCATTGCTTGCTGTTTGGGGTTTTAGGCTGGGTTTCTGTACAGCACTTTGAGATATCAGCTGATGTACGAAGGGCTATATAAATACATTTGATTTGATTTGATTTGATTGGATGTGTTGTGTTGGAAAAGGTATGTGTTGGAAAAGGTATGAAAAAAGCATGAAAATGTATTCACTCACTGTTGTAAGTCACTCTGGATAAGAGTGTCTGCCAAATGACTCAAATAAAATTAAAATAAAGGTTCATTTCTTTGCCAACTTTTGCAGTGCCTTGTTGCAAACAGGATGCATGTTTTGGAATACTTCCTTCTTTTCACTCTGTCATTTAGGTTAGTAATGTGAAGTAACTATGTTGTTGAGCCATCTTCAGTTTTCTCATATCACAGCCATTAAACTCTGTAACTGTTGTAAAATCACCATTGGTCTCGTTGTGAAACCTCTGAGCAGTTTCCTTCCTCTCCAGCAACTGAGTTAGGCAGGACGCCTGTATCTTTGTAGTGATTGGGTGTACAGTACACTAGCAACATTTTTTTTCTTCACATCTACCAATCGATGCCCTTCTTTATGAGGCATAGGAAAAAACTCCCTGGTCTTTGTGATTGAATCTGTGCATGAAATTCAGTACTATTGAGGACCTTACAGAAAATTGTGTATATGGGGTACAGATATGGGGTAGTTACAAAAGAATAATGTTAACCACTATTATTGAACACAGAATGAGTACATGCAACTATAATGCACTTTGTTAAGCACATTCTTTCTCAAGGAACTTATTTAGGCTTAACAAAGGGGTTGAATACTTATTTACTCACAACATTTCAGCTTTAAATGTTTTATTAACTTTCAAAAATGTTATACAAACAAAATTCCATGTTGACATTATGGGGTATTGTGTGTAGATCAGTTACACAACATCTCAATTACATGTACAGTTGAAGTCGGAAATGTACATATACCTTAGCCAAATACATTTAAACTCAGTTTTTTCACAATTCCTGACATTTAATCCTGGTAAAAATTCCCTGTCTTAGGTCAGTTAGGATCACCTCTTTATTTTAAGAATATGGGTCAGAAGTTTACATACACTCAATTAGTATTTGGTAGCATTGCCTTTAAATTGTTTAACTTGGGTCAAAAGTTTTGGGTAGCCTTCCTCAAGCTTCCCATAATAAGTTGTGTGAAATTTGGCCCATTCCTCCTGACCGAGCTGGTGTAACTGAGTCAGGTTTGTAGGCCTCTATGCTCGCACACGCTTTTTCAGTTCTGCCCACAAATTTTTTATAGGATTGAGGTCAGGGCTTTGTGATGGCCACTCCAATACCTTGACTTTGTTGTCCTTAAGCCATTTTGCCACAACTTTCGAAGTATGCTTGGGGTCATTGTCCATTTGGAAGACCCATTTGCGACCAAGCTTTAACTTCCTGACTGATGTCTTGAGATGTTGCTTCAATATATCCACATAATTTTCTGTCATCATGATGCTATCTATTTTGTGAAGTGCAGCAGTCCCTGCTGCAGCAAAGCACCCCCACAACATGATGCTGCCACCACCATGTTTCACGGTTGGGATGGTGTTCTTCGGCTTGCAAGCGTCCCCCTTTTTCCTCCAAACATAAGAATGGTCATTATGGCCAAACAGTTCTATTTTTGTTTCATCAGACCAGAGGACATTTCCCCAAAAAGTATGATCTTTGTCCCCATGTGCAGCAAACCGTAGTCTGGCTTTTTATGGTGGTTTTGGAGCAGTGGCTTCTTCCTTGCTGTGGCTTCTTCATTCCACCTACTCAGTAGTTTTAGTTTAAAATAGTTTTTTTAACTATTTTCTACATTGTAGAATAATAGTGAAGACAACAAAACTATGAAATAACACATATGGAATCATGTAGTAACCAAATTTTATTAAACAAATACAATTTAATATTTTAGGTTCTTCAAAGTAGCCACCCTTTGCCTTGATGAAAGCTTTACACACTCTTGGCATTCTCTCAATCAGCTTCACCTGGAATGCTTTTCCAACAATCTTGAAGGAGTTCCCACATATGTTGAGCACTTGTTGGCTGCTTTTCCTTCACTATGCGGTCCAACTGATTCCAAACCATCTCAATTTTGGTTGAGGTCGGGTGATTATGGAGGCCAGCTCATCTGATAAAGCACTCCATCACTCTCCTTCTTGGTCAAATAGCCCTTACACAGCCTGGAGGTGTGTTGGGTCATTGTCCTGCTGAAAAGCAAATTTTAGTCCCACTAAGTGCAAACCAGATGGGATGGCATATCACTGCAGAATCAGTGACTAGATAAAATATATGTCACGTTCGTTATAAGGATCGGACCAAGGCGCCGCGTTGTTTGTGCACATTCTTATTTATTGAAAGAATGAACACTGAACAAACTAACAAAAAACAAAACGAAACATGAAGCTATACAAAAGAGTGCTGACAGGCAACTACACATAGACAAGATCCCACAAACACAAAAAGGAAATGGCTACCTAAATATGATCCCCAATCAGAGACAACGATAAACAGCTGCCTCTGATTGGGAATCATATCAGGCCACCATAGACATACAAATTCACCTAGACTTACAAAAACCCTTGACATACAAAAACCCTAGACAATACAAAAAGCAGCATACCCACACTAGTCACACCCTGACCTAACCAAAATATAAAGGAAACAGAGATAACTCAGGTCAGCATGTGACAGTACCCCCCCCCCCCCCCCCCCCCCCCCCCCCCACACCCCCCAAAGGTGCGGACTCCCGGCCGCAACCTGAACCTATAGGGGAGGGTCCAGGTGGGCGTCTACCCTCGGTGGCGACTCCGGCTCTGGACGCAGACCCCCTCCTTACACTGATCCCTCCGCCTTTGTAGAACCGGACCTTGGATCATTGCCGGAGGCTCTGGACTGCGGATCATCGCCAGAGGCTCCAGACTGGGGACCGTTGCTGGAAACCCCGTACTGGGGACTGTCGCCGGATACCCCGTACTGGGGACCGTTGCCGGAGACCCCGGAATGGGAACCGTCGCTGGAGACCCCGGACTGGGGACCGTCGCTGGAGGTTAAGGACTGGGGACAGTCGGTGGATACCCCGGACTGGGGACCGTTGCCGGAGACCCCGGAATGGGGACCATTGCCGGGAGACCCCGGAATGGGAAGAGACTGATTCTCTCCTTATGACCCTCTTGCATAACCATGCCCAGTGGAGCGGTGGCCTCCCTAATTAGCCCTGACCCTAATGGTCGACTATCTAGGGCATGCACAGGGAAGGGCATATCCACAGGAACAATGGGGATTCCTAAACTATGGGCAAATGATCTGTCAATAAAATTCCCAGCTGCGCCTGAATCTATGAGCGCCTTATGCTGGGAATGCGGAGAAAAATCTGGAAATTAAACAAACAAAGACATGTGAGCAACAGGGGGTTCTGGGTGAGCCTGGTGCCGACTTACCTAGGGTGACACGAGAGTACCCTGCCTGCTGCCTCGACTCCCAGAGGAACCTCCCCAGCACCGACCGGCAGTGTGCCCTCTGCAGCCACAGATGGTGCATGGAAGGGCCCCTCCTCCGGTCGCCTTAATTGCAGCACCTCCCAACTCCATGGGCGTTGGAGTGGTGGTGCTGGGGGATGGAACCGACATACCTTGATCTGGACGTCTGCGGGTAGCCAGCAGGTTATCCAGCCGGATGGACAGGTCCACCAGCTGGTCGATTGTGAGAGTGGTGTCCCTGCAGGCCAACCCTCGACGGACATCCTCGCACAGACTGTACCGGTAGTGATCGATCAGGGCCCTGTCGTTCCATCCCGCGCCGGCGGTCAGGGTCCGGAATTCCAACGCAAACTCCTGTGCGCTCCTCGTCCCCTGCCTCAAGTAGACGAGACACTCACCATCACTCACCCCTCCTTCACCCGGGCCCAGTGGGATTTTTGCTCCAACACCGCTTCTTCTTCTCCCCATACGGTGTTGGCCCACTCCCAGGCTTTAGCCTCCAGCTCTAGCTGGAGCAAAAATCCCACTGGGCCCGGGTGAAGGAGGGGTGAGTGATGGTGAGACTGGTGGTGCTGGTGGAGACGCTGGAGGAACTCCTCTTCTCTCCCAGTGCTCCCAGTGCTCCATGGTTTGTAGAACACGATCCATGGCGCTGCCGAGATGCTGTAGCATGGCAGCGTGCTGCTGCACTCGCTCCTCAAACCCTACTGCAGGGGCACCTGCTCCTGCTGACTCCATTCCGAGTGGGTGCGTGTTTTTTTCAAGGCTGTGGGTAACTGGTGAAAGGAGTCAGGCGTAGGAGAGCTGAGATGCGTGGAGAAGGTATTTAATACAAGATACACCAGTATAAACTGGTGAAAAGTATTTTGAGTGGGTCCCTTTATGGATAATTTGATAGAGATAAGGTTAAAGCATTATTTGACTGTCTACAGGGTCTGGGAAATAGTCTCAGAAAAAGATTGGCGTATGTCCACTTTTGGTAAAAGTATGGGGAATTGACTTACCCCATACCAATAAAACTATAAACGCCTATGGGATTTTCCATCGAATAAACCCTTTTTCCGTGAAGTTCGATCTAATTAACACAGAATATAGACGTAACCTGTAATTTCAATATGTCTCAAGAGGGAAAATCTGCTTTTATTAAACTCGCCAGATCTTTCTGTATCAATGGATGTCGATTCAACTAATTTTACTATTATGACTGTAAATAAATCCCCTTGACGCTTGTGAAATCTCTGCAAAGAAACACTTGGACAAACTTCAAAAAATTATTTGGCTATTTTCTGGTAATTGTGTCGTTATTATGTGTCAGATGTTAAGACTACAAACCATTATAATTGGGTTATTTGCGGGATTTACTTGTAATTTAAAAAGCATTGGGTCTATGTTACTCACTGAAATCGGGTTTATGATTGTGGTTTAACTTTGCGATGGTTTTGCTTAGACAGCCTACAGTAGCCTGGGTAAGATGTCAGTGGGATGTGGGCTGAACGTTGTAGCAGTTTGCTTAGTTCCAATTGACAGACGAATTTGTTCAACATGAATAGTGAGGCGATTTCGAGGTGCGGAGTTCTTGTGTTGCCTAATAGCCTGCTGGAAAAGGCTACTGAGAATGGGGTCGTAATTTCAATCACTGAATCAAATATTAATAATATGGATATGAACTGAATATATGCTTGTCAACAACAGCCAGTGTTTTTTTTTTTTACCTGTAGCCTAATCTTACAGACTGTTACCTAAATCTAAAGCATTCTAATAACAGCTGATTGACAATTGCGATAGAGCTGTGACCATGATCACAATTGATAACTTTCAGTTTAATTAAATAAACATAGCCATTAATAATTGCATAATTAAGCAAGGCTACAACAACATTAAATGTAAGTTTTAAGCAGAAAGTGAATATCCAACAGAGGTTGGTAATAAAATATAGAATAACATTGTTAGGGTAGACTACAATGAAAACAATGCCTTCTAATAAGGAGAGAATTATAATGTTTGGTTTGTTTCTAAACCTTACTAAGTGACAGTGACAAAGACATTGATAAAGAGGGTTGATGTGGAATTGTATGAGTGTTGACAGTATGTGTATGATAATATTTTATAGTGGTTTTTGGATAGAACTCGAATAATGCCATATTTTAGAAAATTGAAGAAGCTGAGGTTTCAATACAAGGTTAAATTATGAATAGAGGGATTGAGCCTTGAGACTGACAAATAGATACGCCACGAGTAAGGGACAAAATGGGACATTTGGAGCTGAGGTATGAATAGTTGAACGGGAGACGTTATTTTTTTTTAACAATTTCCAATTATTAGTATTAGTTACATTTTATAGTTTCGGTAACACCACTGAATTTAAAACTTCTTATGGCTGAAATCCCGTTAACGGGATCGATTTGACAACAGCCAGTGAAAGTGCAGGGCGCCAAATTCAAACAACAGAAATCTCATAATTAAAATTCCTCAAACATACAAGTATTATACACCATTTTAAAGATAAACTTGTTGTTAATCCCACCACAGTGTCCGATTTCAAAAAGGCTTTATGACGAAAGCATACCATGTGATTATGTTAGGTCAGCATCTAGTCACGGAAAAACACAGCCATTTTTCCAGCCAAAGAGAGGAGTCACAAAAATCAGAAATAGAGATAAAATTAATCACTAACCTTTGATGATCTTCATCAGATGACACTCATAGGACTTCATGTTACACAATACATGTATGTTTTGTTCGATAAAGTTCATATTTATATCCAAAAATCTCTGTTTACATTGACGCGTTATGTTCAGTAATGTTTTGCTTCCAAAACATCCAGTGATTTTGCAGAGAGCCACATCAATTTACAGAGATACTCATCATAAATGTTGATGAAAATACAAGTGTTACACATGGAATTAAAGATATACTTCTCCTTAATGCAACCGCTGTGTCAGATTTCAAAAAGCTTTATGGAAAAAGCACACCAGGCAATAATCTGAGTACAGCGCTCAGGCACCAAAACAAGCCATACAGATACCCGCCATGTTGTTGAGTCAACAGAAGTCAGAAATAGCATTATAAATATTCACTTACCTTTGATGATCTTCATCGGAATGCACTCACAGGAATCCCAGTTCCACAATAAATGTTTGTTTTGTTCGATAAAGTCCATAATTTATGTCCAAATACCTCCTTTTTGTTCATTTTTTTTGTTCACGCGTTTAGTTCACAAATCCAAATTCACGAGGCGCGGGCACTTAGTCCAGACGAAAAGTCAAAAAAGTTATATTACAGTTCGTAGAAACATGTAAAACGATGTATAAAATCAATCTTTAGGATGTTTTTATCATAAATCTTCAATAATGTTTCAACTGGACAAGTCCTTTGTCTTTAGAAATGAAAAGGAACGCAGCTCGCTCTCACGGCTGCGCGCATGATTTAGCTCATGGCATTCTGCCAGACCTCTTAGTCAAACAACTCTTATTCGCTCCTGTACTGTATTTTGGATAGGCAAAGACTTGAAAAACTACAAACCTCAGACTTCACCACTTTATTTTCAGAATGTGAAATGTCAGAATAATAGTAGAGAGAATGATTTATTTCAGCTTTCATTTCTTTCATCACATTCCCAGTGGGTCAGAAGTTTACATACACTCAATTAGTATTTGGTAGCATTGCCTTTAAATAGTTTAACTTGCATCAAACGGTTCGGGTAGCCTTCCACAAGCTTCCCACAATACGTTGGGTGAATTTTGGCCCATTCCTCCTGACAGAGCTGGTGTAACTGAGGCAGGTTTGAAGGCCTCCTTGCTTGCTTTTTCAGTTCTGCACACACATTTTCTATGGGGTTGAGGTCAGGGCTTTGTGATGACCTCTCCAATACCTTGACTTTGTTGTCCTTAATGATTTTCCAGTGTTGGTGATTGCGTGCCCACTGGAGCTGCTACTTGTTTTTAGATGATAGGAGAGAAGTCCAATGTGGTCGTCTGCTGCAATAGCCCATCCTTGACAAGGCCCGCTATTGACTCGCATTCTCCTTTCGACCTCTCATCAACGAGCTGTTTTTACCCACAGGACTTCGCACCATTCTCGGTAAACCCTTGACACTGTCATGCGTGATAAGCCCAGGAGGACATCTGTTTCTGAGATACTGGAACCGGCACGCCTGGCACCGACGACCACGCTCAAAGTCGCTTAGGTCACTCGTTTCACCCATTCTGACATTCAATCAAACAGTAACTGAATACCTCAATGCCTTTACTCGTGGTAACGACTGGAGCAGAATTAGTGTAATGTTATCAAACGGATGGTTTGATGCCATTCCATTCACTCCATTCCAGCCATTATTATAAGCTGGTCTCCCCTCAGCAGCCTACAATGGGGCTCTCCAAACCTAATCAAGTGTTTCACTTGATTCTAATAATTAGCTGGTTGATAAGATGAATCAGGTTAGTAGGGAGGGTAGTTCTCCAGGAACAGAGTTGGAGAGCCCTGGTCTATGTCCTAAAGAGCTCTCTCTCTCATACAAACCTTTTTCTTCCTATATCCCTCTCCTCCCCATCTCCCTCTACTCTCACTCTTTCCCTTACTCCCTCCATCTACATGTGTAGTCCTTTGGTGCAGTGCTGTGTTTATATGTGTGCTGTGCTAAGCAGTAATGAGGAGTGGAGTTCCCTCTCTCTCTCTCTCGCTCTCTCTCTCTCTGCTCATCAAGCACCTCACCCTCTCAATTAGTCAGATACCGTTTATCTTTCCGCACTGCATAGTGAGAGGCGAAATATCAACCTGCAGTCCTCCACTCCATAATTTCAGAACTGTTTGGCCATCATGACCATTGTTATGTATGGTGGGAAAAGGGAGAGGCATGCAAGCCGAAGAACACCATCCCAACCGTGAAGCACGGGGGTGGCAGCATCATGTTGTGGGGGTGCAGGAACTGCTGCACTTCACAAAATAGATGGCATCATGAGGTTGGAAAATTATGTGGATATAGTGAATCAACATCTCAAGACATCAGCCAGGAAGTTAAAACTTGGTTGGAAATGGGTCTTTCAAATGGACAATGACCCCAAGTATACTTAAAGTTGTGGCAAAATGGCCAAAGTCAAGGTATTGGAGTGGCCATCACAAAGCCCTGACCTCAATCCTATAGCAAATTTGTGGGCAGAACTGAAAAAGCGTGTGCAAGCATGGAGGCCTACAAACCTGACTCAGTTACACCAGCTCTGTCAGGAGGAATGGGCAAAAATTCACCCAAATTATTGTGGGAAGCTTGTGGAAGGCTACCCAAAAAGTTTGACCCAAGTGAAGCAATTTAAAGGCAATGCTACCAAATATGAATAAAGTGTATGTAAACTTCTGACCCACTGGGAATGTGATTAAAGAAATAAAAACTGAAATAAATCATTCTCTCTACTATTATTCTGACATTTCATATTCTTAAAATAAAGTGGTGATCCTAACTGACCTAAAACAGGGAATTTTTACTTGGATAAATGTCAGGAATTGTGAACAGAGTTTAAATGTATTTGGCAAAGGTGTATGTAACCTTGACTTTAACTGTATGTATATGGCTGACTTTTGTTATGATAGCTGATGTTTTTACTGTGTTGAAATAGATGTAGTGTATAAACAGTCATTCTCAGTGCAATAATGACCATTCTGTCACCGCTGACCACAGATCAGTACAACAAGCAATCTACTATAGTGCCCATGAATTTAACATTTGTGGGAAGAAGCCAATTTGGATGTAGTCATTTAGGTCAATATTTGGATGCAAACTCTTAATGAAATACATTTCAACTCTATATCTGACATGGTACCAATGTCTTCTTTTTTAAAGAGCATAACCATGTGTGTGAGGTGTATACTTTAGTTTCAAAGTAGATTTGGTTAAGACTACTAATAATCACCCTGATTTAGACTACCAAGAATCACAATAATTTAGCCCACAACAGTAAAAGGTTAATCAGTAAAAATAAACAAATGAGTGATCAGCTATAGTACACCTACAGGATCACTTTGAGTTCTGCTAGGTATCCACTGGACACGTACAGTATTCAATTGAACGTATATTTCATGTTGGTTCGAGGTCATTTTTATTGAAATGACGTGGAAACAGTTTGTTTAATAAGCCATCCCTAGCAGGCTACCACCCAGTTACTCAACCCTGCACTTTAGAGGCTGCTGCCCAATAGAAATGGAATCACTGATCCCTTTAATGTTTATATACTGCTTTACTCATTTCATATGTATATACTGTATTCTAGTCAATGCCACTCCGACATTGCTCGTCCTAATATTTATATATTTCTTAATTCCATTCTTTTAGATGTGTGCATTGTAAGATAGTACTGCACTGTTGGATCTAGTAACACAAACATTTCGCTACACCCGCAATAACATCTGCTAAATGTGTATGTGACTAATACGATTTGATTTGTGTGCCCAGTGGGTGTTTTCTGCGTCCAGGTCTTTGGTCAAAAGGAAGTGCACAATATAGGGAATAGGGTGCCATTTGAGACTAGAGCCATTGTGTCTGTTCTACACAGCGGTAATCTGTTCAGCATGAGGAGTTCTACCAGCCAGCTAAATAGGATGTAAACAGCTGAAGTTGCTAAGCTGTCGGACAAAACCAACAGCAGATGAGATAACCTACTGCACATAAGGAAATTAGAGGGGTGTGTTTTCATCCAGACAAATGCTGTTCTAGCAACCTGGATTCAGAAGTAAATGACAATGTAATTCCGGGACACTCCAAATAGTTTGATATATTGAGTTTCATATGGTATATATCAGAAGTCTAGTATTATTGATTGTGTGTTTGTTTATTCCATGTGTAACTCTGTTGTTGTATGTGTCAAACTGCTTTGCTTTATCTTGGCCAGGTCGCAGTTCCAAATGAGAACTTGTTCTTAACTAGCCTACCTGGTTAAATAAAGGTGTTCTCAACTAGCCTACCTGGTTAAATAAAGGTGTTCTCAACTAGCCTACCTGGTTAAATAAAGGTGTTCTCAACTAGCCTACCTGGTTAAATAAAGGTGTTCTCAACTAGCCTACCTGGTTAAATAAAGGTGTTCTCAACTAGCCTACCTGGTTAAATAAAGGTGTTCTCAACTAGCCTACCTGGTTAAATAAAGGTGTTCTCAACTAGCCTACCTGGTTAAATAAAGGTGTTCTCAACTAGCCTACCTGGTTAAATAAAGGTGTTCTCAACTAGCCTACCTGGTTAAATAAAGGTGTTCTCAACTAGCCTACCTGGTTAAATAAAGGTGTTCTCAACTAGCCTACCTGGTTAAATAAAGGTGTTCTCAACTAGCCTACCTGGTTAAATAAAGGTGTTCTCAACTAGCCTACCTGGTTAAATAAAGGTGTTCTCAACTAGCCTACCTGGTTAAATAAAGGTGTTCTCAACTAGCCTACCTGGTTAAATAAAGGTGTTCTCAACTAGCCTACCTGGTTAAATAAAGGTGTTCTCAACTAGCCTACCTGGTTAAATAAAGGTGTTCTCAACTAGCCTACCTGGTTAAATAAAGGTGTTCTCAACTAGCCTACCTGGTTAAATAAAGGTGTTCTCAACTAGCCTACCTGGTTAAATAAAGGTGTTCTCAACTAGCCTACCTGGTTAAATAAAGGTGTTCTCAACTAGCCTACCTGGTTAAATAAAGGTGTTCTCAACTAGCCTACCTGGTTAAATAAAGGTGTTCTCAACTAGCCTACCTGGTTAAATAAAGGTGTTCTCAACTAGCCTACCTGGTTAAATAAAGGTGTTCTCAACTAGTCTACCTGGTTAAATAAAGGTGTTCTCAACTAGCCTACCTGGTTAAATAAAGGTGTTCTCAACTAGTCTACCTGGTTAAATAAAGGTGTTCTCAACTAGCCTACCTGGTTAAATAAAGGTGTTCTCAACTAGTCTACCTGGTTAAATAAAGGTGTTCTCAACTAGCCTACCTGGTTAAATAAAGGTGTTCTCAACTAGCCTACCTGGTTAAATAAAGGTGTTCTCAACTAGCCTACCTGGTTAAATAAAGGTGTTCTCAACTAGCCTACCTGGTTAAATAAAGGTGTTCTCAACTAGCCTACCTGGTTAAATAAAGGTGTTCTCAACTAGCCTACCTGGTTAAATAAAGGTGTTCTCAACTAGCCTACCTGGTTAAATAAAGGTGTTCTCAACTAGCCTACCTGGTTAAATAAAGGTGAAATAAATATACATATAAAAAAGGTGTGGACTCGAGTCACGTGACTTGGACTCGAGTCAGACTCGAGTCCCAAATATGACAACTCGACTTTGACACCAATGACTCGTGACTTAACTTGGACTTGAGCCTTTTGACTCAAACTGACTTGATATCCTCCAAGCCCAAATATTAAAAATGCGATTAAGAAAAAAAGTGGATCGCTATTGGGGGGGTATTATGGCTACCCATGCATTTCCATGGAAATAGTTTATTTCGAAAGCAATAGATTTTTAAAAGCATTCATGATTTGCGTAAATGTAATATACTATTACTCTTGTTAAAAATATAAATGGTATTACATTTGGTGAAGAGCACATTATGACTTGTTTAGGACGTGAGACTTGACGGTCTTGACTTGGGACTTACAAAACAATGACTTGGTCCCACCTCTGGTGTATATTAAGTTGTGGATGTCCATCATTAATTTTGTTTGATCTGTTACAAATTGCAATTCACGCAATGTGTACAAATTGCAATCTATACAATATGTTACAAATTTGAAAAATGTATGATACGTTATGAATTCCAATTTGCTGTGGCTAACATTAGCTAGGTGGCTAACACTTACATTAGCTAGCTGGCTAATGTTAGCTAGGGGTTAGGGTTAAGGTTGACTAAAACTTGAAGTGTTGCAACGTTGTTAATTAGCTAAAATTGTCTGTGATGAGATGAGAACACGCAACATTTGGGTTGCTTAGCGTCATACACCTACCCATCCACCCTACTTTCATTTATACCTTAAGAATCCGTCCCACTAGGAACAGATGTCAATTCAACATCTACTCCACGTTGGGTCAATGTAACTTAATTGAAATGATGACACGAGACCCAGATGCAGACACAGGAGGCAGATGGAGTATAAGCTGTTTAATAATAAAGGAGTAGGCAAGAGGATGGTCGTGGACAGGCAAAAAGGTGAAAACCAGTTCAGAGTCCAGGAGGTACAGAGTGGCAGGCAGGCGGGTACAGAGTCCAGAAACAGTCAAGGGTCAAAACTGGGAGGACTAGAAAAAGAAGAATCGCAAAAAAAAACACAAAAAAAAGGAGAACGGGAAAACCCGCTAGTTGACTTGGAAACATACGAGACAAACTGGCACAGAGAGACAGGAAACAGGGATAAATACACTGGCACAGAGAGACAGGAAACAGGGATAAATACACTGGGGGAAATAAGCGACACCTGGAGGGGATGGAGACAATCACAAGGACAGGTGAAACAGATCAAGGCGTGACAGAAATTATGTGGAAACAACTCTGATTTAACCAGTGTGTGCCCAGAGAGTTCTGTCTAATGCAACCATACTAAATGTAACATATCATAACAATTTGAGTGTCCCGGATTTACATTTACTATGTTACGTCTAGTCTATGAGACCAGGCTGGTTCTAGACATACTGTCTGTGTGTGTCTTTGGCATTGTTGTTGTTTGAACTGCAGATTGTCCCTGTAAGCATAGTTTGAGACATTTTGACACATGAAGTCATTTGGAAGAAATGAAATTGTGCTACCAAAGCCAGGATAGAATTGGATAGGTTACATAAAGCTTATCGTTTTAGAATAATAAAGCTGTATTCCTAAATAAGCATTTTCCACAGAGCCAAACAAGTGAAGGAGATCACAGATGCTGGCTGTACAAATGACACTTCAGATAATTTCCCCTGTACCAGCTCTGGAACTTGAAATCAAAGATCAGAAAGCACATCTGTGATTTGCCTTATAAAACATGGTGAGGGGGAATAAGAGAGGGTTGATTCTTTACCACTTCTGTCAATTTACTTTGAAAATATCAAAACACGTATCTGATATTTCAGTCCTGCTTTGGTAAAGGAAAGTAAAATGGCTCCTACATATAAATGGCTCAATCACCCCTCTAATTGTAGCTGAGCTGATTGGCCAACAGACCTAAGTGATTTCCTGGCATGAGATGCCACTTCAAGCTCCCCCCCCCCCCCCCCCTCTCTCTCACACACACACTCAATCTCTTTCTCTCTCTCTCTGTTTCTCTGCCTATCTCCATTCTCTCTCTCCTTCCATCTCACTCCCTCCCCCCCTCCCTCTCACACTATCTTTGAATTTCAATTCAATTTCAATTAAATTACATTTCAATTTAAGGGCTTTATTGGCATGGGAAACATATGTTTGGATTGCTAAAGCAAGTGAAATAGATAATAAACAAAAGTGAAATAAACAATAAATTACAGTAAAATAATAAAAATGAACAGTAAACATTAAACAACCAAAAGTTCCAAAATAATAAAGACATTTCAAATGTCATATTATGTGCAAATAGTTAAAGTACAAAAAAGGAAAATAAATAAACATGAATATGGGTTGTATAAATAAATAAACATGAATATGAGTTGTATTTACAATGGTGTTTGTTCTTCACTGGTTGCTCTTTTCTTGTGGCAACAGGTCACAAATCTTGCTGCTGTGATGTCATACTGTGGTATTTTACCCAGTAGATATGGGAATTTATCAAAATGTGTTTGTTTTGTGGGCAGTGTGCACATAGCCTGTCTTCTCTTGAGAGCCAGGTCTGCCTACGGCAGCCTTTATCAATAGCAAGTGTATGCTCATTGAGTCTGTACAGATTGGGTCAGTCACAGTGGTCAGGTATTCTGCCACTGTGTATTCTCCATTCTCTCTCTCTCCCTCCTTTTCTCTCATGTTCTCTCTCACTTTCTCTCTCTCACACTCACTCGCTCTCTCTCTTTCTCACTCGTTTTCTCTTTCTCTGTTTCTCTGTCAATCTCCATTTTCTATCTGCTTCAATCCCCAATCACCCAAAAACATGAATATTTTAATGTGAAAGCCACTGAAGGAGACTTGTTAAAGCAGACTACAGCTGCTATGCTGTTAGATGGAGTAGTGCCTTAGGGTTAGTGTCTAATGCCACGATCACACCGACAGCGTCATTGCATACGTTTGATGAATAGTTTAGATAAATCCAAGGTATTGTCACGACTCCTACCGAAGGTGGCTCCCCTTCCTGTTCGGGTGGCGCTCGGCGGTAGTCGTCACCGGCCTACTAGCTGCCACTGATCTCTTTCTCCCCCTTCTTGTCTGTTTATTAGTTACACCTGTGTTTAGTTAGGTTAATTAGTTGGACTTTATTATCCAGCCGGCCCGCCTGCTGGGTGTGCGGGATTGTTTTATGTGTACTCGTGTACACGCCTGTAAATCACGGTTGTTCGTGTACGTGAGTTACTCGGGACTGTTTAGTTCCCCTGTGTTTTGAGGCATTTGTTTGAGTGGCGTCGTTTTCACCTGTGTGGTGAATAAAGAAATAGCGCTACTCTGAACTCTCCTTCTTCCTCCACTGCACCCCGGGCATTACAGGTATGCACCACACAGAACGCACTGCAACTAAATCTGCAAAGCAATGCAGCAAGGAAAACGCAGCACTCCATTGGAAATGAATGTACTTCTGGTGTACCATAACGAAATTATGCTGTCAGTGTGATCGAGGTGTAAATGTGAGTGCAGATTTGTATTTACGTGTGTGTGTGTGCCAGATAAACTACACTTATATTCTGTTCCATCTGTATTTGCAGTAGGAGAGGAATAGAACAGGAGAGAAGGGAACCTAAGAGAAAAGACTATCAAATAGCTCCAGCTCAGTGGAGGTTTCTGAGGGGAGAACGGCTTATAATAATGGCTTGAATGGAGTGAATGGAATGGCATCACAACCTGGAAACCATGGAAACCATGTGTTTGATACCATTCCACTGGTTCTGCCCCAGCCATTAGCACAAGCATGGCCTCCCTAATTAAGGTACCACCAACCTCCTGTGCTCCAGGTACAGCCACTTCTTGATGGGGAGCAAAATGTTTCTGTTCTAGTGAAGACTGTCTTGGGGTAGCATGGCTCTGTCACCAGTCAATACCCTGAGGAGAGGAGAGGGGATGAGAGGAGAGGAGAGGGA
>NC_034198.2:28778728-28804714 GCF_002021735.2 Oncorhynchus kisutch | reverse complement strand
GTTTGTGAGTGTGAGCGAGATTGTGAGTGTGTTTGTGAGTGTGAGCGAGAGTGTGAGTGTGAGTGTGAGTGTGAGTGTGTTTGTGAGTGTGAGTGTGAGCGAGAGTGTGAGTGTGTTTGTGAGTGTGAGTGGTTTTTTGAGGTCGTGAGTGTGTTTGTGACGTGAGAGCGAGAGTGTGTTTGTGAGTGGAGTGTGTTTTGTGCAGTGTGAGTGTGTTTCGTGAGTGTGAGTGGAGTGTGGAGTGGTTTGTGAGTGGAGTCGTGTTTGTGAGTGAGAGCTGTGAGTGTGAGTGTGAGTGGGAGTGAGAGTGTGCTTTGTGAGTGAGGTGTGAGTGTGAGTGTGAGTTGTAGAGTGTGAGTGAGAGTGTGAGTGTGAGTGTGTTTGTGAGTGTGAGTGTGAGTGTGAGTGTGAGTGTGAGTGAGAGTGTGTTTGTGAGTGAGAGTGTGAGTGTGAGTGTGAGTGTGAGTGTGTTTGTGAGTGTGAGTGTGTTTGGAGTGAGAGTGTGAGTGTGGAGTTGTGAGTGAGAGTGTGTTTGTGAGTGAGTGTGAGTGTGAGTGTGAGTGAGAGTGTGAGTGTGAGTGTGAGTGAGAGTGTGTTTGTGAGTGAGAGTGTGAGTGTGAGTGTGAGTGTGAGTGAGAGTGTGTTTGTGGGTGCAGAGTGTGCAGTGTGAGTGTGAGTGTGTTTGTGAGTGTGAGTTTGAGTGAGGAGTGAGAGGTGAGTGTGAGTTGTTTGTGGGTGTGAGTGTGAGTTGTTGTGAGTGTGAGTGAGAGTGTGAGTGCGAGTGTGAGTGTGAGTGTGAGTGTGTTTGTGAGTGAGAGTGTGAGTGTGAGTGTGAGTGTGTTTGTGAGTGAGAGTTGTGAGTGTGAGTGTGAGTGTGAGTGTGTTTGTGAGTGTGAGTGTTAGTTGTGAGTGGAGTGTGTTTTGTGAGTGAGAGTGTGAGTGTGAGTGTGAGTGTGAGGTGTTGGTGAGTGTGAGTGTGTTTGTGGATGTGAGAGTGTGAGTGTGAGTGTGAGTGTGAGTGTGAGTGTGTTGTGAGTGTGAGTGTGAGTGTGAGTGTGAGTGTGAGTGTGAGTGAGAGTGTGAGTGTGAGTGTGTTTGTGAGTGTGAGTGTGAGTGTGAGTGTGAGTGTGTTTGTGAGTGTGAGTGGAGTGTGAGTGTGAGTGTGTTGTGAGTGAGAGTGTGAGTGTGAGTTGTTGTGGTGTGAGTGTGAGTGTGGTGTGAGTGTGAGTGTGTTGTGAGTGTGAGTGTGTTTGTGAGTGAGAGTGTGTTTGTGAGTGAGAGTGTGAGTGTGAGTGTGTTTGTGAGTGTGAGTGTGTTTGTGAGTGAGAGTGTGAGTGTTGAGTGTGAGTGTGAGTGTGTTTGTGAGTGAGAGTGTGAGTGTGTTTGTGAGTGTGAGTGTGAGTGTGAGTGAGAGTGTGAGTGTGAGTGTGTTTGTGAGTGTGAGTGTGAGTGTGAGTGTGAGTGAGAGTGTGTTTGTGAGTGAGAGTGTGAGTGTGAGTGTGAGTGTGAGTGTGTTTGTGAGTGTGAGTGTGAGTGAGAGTGTGAGTGTGTTTGTGAGTGAGAGTGTGAGTGTGAGTGTGAGGTGAGTGTGAGTGTGTTTGTGAGAGTGAGTGTGAGCGAGAGAGTGTGAGTGTGTTTGTGAGTGTGAGTGTGAGTGTGTTTGTGAGTGTGAGTGTGTTTGTGAGTGAGAGTGTGAGTGTGAGTGTGAGTGTGAGTGTGTTGTGAGTGTGAGTGTGTTTGTGAGTGAGAGTGTGAGTGTGAGTGTGAGTGAGAGTGTGTTTGTGAGTGAGAGTGTGAGTGTGAGTGTGAGTGAGAGTGTGAGTGTGAGTGTGAGTGAGAGTGTGTTTGTGAGTGAGAGTGTGAGTGTGAGTGTGAGTGTGAGTGTGAGTGTGAGTGTGAGTGTGAGTGTGAGTGAGAGTGTGTTTGTGGGTGAGAGTGTGAGTGTGAGTGTGAGTGTGTTTGTGAGTGTGAGTGTGAGTGAGAGTGAGAGTGTGAGTGTGAGTGTGTTTGTGAGTGTGAGTGTGAGTGTGAGTGTGTTTGTGAGTGTGAGTGAGAGTGTGAGTGTGAGTGTGAGTGTGAGTGTGAGTGTGTTTGTGAGTGAGAGTGTGAGTGTGAGTGTGTTTGTGAGTGAGAGTGTGAGTGTGAGTGTGAGTGTGAGTGTGAGTGTGAGTGTGTTGTGAGTGTGAGTGTGAGTGTGAGTGTGAGTGTGTTTGTGAGTGAGAGTGTGAGTGTGAGTGTGAGTGTGTTTGTGAGTGTGAGTGTGAGTGTGAGTGTGTTTGTGAGTGTGAGTGTGAGTGTGAGTGTGTTTGTGAGTGTGAGTGTGTTTGTGAGTGAGAGTGTGAGTGTGAGTGTGAGTGTGAGTGTGTTTGTGAGTGTGAGTGTGAGTGTGAGTGTGAGTGTGTTTGTGAGTGAGAGTGTGAGTGTGAGTGTGAGTGTGTTTGTGAGTGTGAGTGTGAGTGTGAGTGTGTTGTGAGTGAGAGTGTGAGTGTGAGTGTGTTTGTGAGTGTGAGTGTGTTTGTGAGTGAGAGTGTGAGTGTGAGTGTGAGTGTGAGTGTGAGTGTGAGTGAGAGTGTGTTTGTGAGTGAGAGTGTGAGTGTGTTTGTGAGTGTGAGTGTGAGTGTGAGTGTGAGTGAGAGTGTGAGTGTGAGTGTGTTTGTGAGTGTGAGTGTGAGTGTGTTTGTGAGTGTGAGTGTGAGTGTGAGTGTGAGTGTGTTTGTGAGTGTGAGTGAGAGTGTGAGTGTGAGTGTGAGTGTGTTTGTGAGTGAGAGTGTGAGTGTGAGTGTGAGTGTGAGTGTGAGTGTGTTTGTGAGTTAGAGTGTGAGTGAGAGTGTGAGTGTGAGTGAGAGTGTGAGTGTGCGTCCGTGTATGCATGCGTGCCAGTGTGATGTCACCATTATAGAAGTACTTGTCCATTTGCTGATGTAAAATAGTAGGCAGGCGGGATAAAGGTAATTCCTCAAATGAATGCAATTACAGGTTTCCTCGATCGACCAACATCCTGATCCAAGTACAGTCTCCTAAAGTGGCTCATTGTGTGTTGTCATTAGGAAGAAGTCCTTTTACTTGCCTGGTGAGTGGGTCTTCATCAGCAAGAACATGCTATTCTATCTGCAGCACACACTCCTATTGTTGATGTAAATCCCATTTAGAAACTAAGTCTAATCTTTTCCTAGGTCCTTTGCTTCCAATGAGTGTTAATGCCCAGATACAGTATGCATCCCACTGACCAATGTACACTATGTCAGTCGAGAGGCTGAGATGCTGAGTGGTCCTTCTAATGAGTGTCAATGTCCAGGTTTTGCAGAGATGTACTATACTGTACGTCAGTCGCTGACCACAATGCCAGATAGGGGAACAATGTTTTGGTTAGTGACCAGAATCTTACTTGGGCAGGAGTTCACCTAAGCTGAGTACCAGCACCTCAAATATTCTACTGCTTGAGCTCCTGCACCTCATAGAATATTAGTTCAAATGTATTTTGGGGCTCCTACACCTAAATATAAACAGTACCAGCACCTAAAATGAGTACCGGCACCTATTTCAGTCCAAGTCAAGCACTGAATATAGGCCACTTAGCAACACTTTTCTCTAAACCTATTTACAGTACATGAAAGACAGATAATGGAATAAGAACAATGTTTTTTGGTTCATTTCCTTACTATTCAGAGGATTTCCTAGAACAGTGGTGGTGTTTCTCTATATGCACACTCTCATGCTTGTGAAGACGAGAGTGTGGAGAACACATACAATGTTACATTATTCGGAGGACGCATGGCTCTCGACCTTCACCTCTCCCGTACTGACTTGCAGCGATGAGACAAGACTGTACCTACCAATTGGATACCATCAAATTGGGGAGAAAAAAAGCGGTAAAACGTTTTTAAAAAAGAAACAGAAACTTAAAAATAAACCCTCCCCAAAATGAACACAGTATGTATTTATTAACATATCAAGATAAGATCTTGTAGTCAGGGAACATATGAGACACGAGTTGGAAACTTTTCATTCCGAAATCGGTGTGAATTTTCTCTCGCTACAGCTCAAAACCAGCCGCAGTTGTTTCCAAGAAATGTTACATTGAGTTTTACCTGGTTGCGTCATATTATATCAATAATCCTGGGAATATTTCAGTTGAAGCTTGCATCCATACATGCTTAAAAAAGTGTAGCCTACAAACAAAGTATGTATTTGAGAACTTCCCCCTGTTTCACATACTTTGATTTAGACTCATACTCCGAGCGTTCCGTGCTCGGAACACGGTAGTAGTATGCATATTGAGAAACACCCTAGTTTTAAGTTATGCTAAGTTATGAGGAGAAATGGTATTCTTGTATGCATCTTATTGATGTTACAGTATTTGGCTGGATGTGCTATGGTAGTGTATCTGCATACTCCCAAACAGAGTCACAGGTCAAAGTTATCACCAGCTTCAACAGATGGGCCCATCTACAGCAGCTGAATCATAGACTGTACAATGGAGCGAGAGAGAGAACGATAGAGAGAGGGAGAGAGAGATTGAGAGAGAGACAGAGAGAGAACGATAGAGAGAGGGAGAGAGAGATTGAGAGAGAGACAGAGAGAGAACGATAGAGAGAGGGAGAGAGAGATTGAGAGAGAGAGAAACAGAGAGAAAAAACTGAGAATGGAGAGAGAGAGAATGGAGAGAGAGAGAAACAGAGAGAGAGGATGGACAGAGAGAGAGACAGAGAGAGAGACAGAGAGAGACAGAGAGAGAGACAGAGAGAGAGGATAGACAGAGAGAGAGACAGAGAGAGAGACAGAGAGAGACAGAGAGAGACAGAGAGAGATTGAGAGAGAGAAAAACTGAGAAAAAACTGAGAATGGAGAGAAAGAGAGAATGGAGAGAGAGAAACAGAGAGAGAGGATGGACAGAGAGAGAGACAGAGAGAGAAACAGAAAGAGGAAGGAGAAAGAGAGAGAGAGAGAAACAGAGAGAGAGGATGGAGGGAGAAACAGAGAGAGAGAGGATAGAGATAGACTGTAAGCTGGTTTCCATTGACCCAGGTTAATGTGTAATGGAAACGGCAGCTATAGGAGAAATGTTTTAAACATCAAAAACATTTGTATCTGTTCCACAGGGTGGATGTTTGTTTTGCCAAACTTTCTTTATTGCAACAGGTGTTGATGGAAACTGTATTTATCTGAAAAAATGATGATTGCCGAATCATTTTGAAGGTATGAAAGGCACGTGATGTCATCACGTTGGCCTAACTACACTGCTCAAAAAAATAAAGGGAACACTTAAACAACACAATGTAACTCCAAGTCAATCACACTTCTGTGAAATCAAACTGTCCAATTAGGAAGCAACACTGATTGACAATATATTTCACATGCTGTTGTGCAAGTGGAATAGACAACAGGTGGAAATTATAGGCAATTAGCAAGACACCCCCAATAAAGGAGTGGTTCTGCAGGTGGTGACCACAGACCACTTCTCAGTTCCTATGCTTCCTGGCTGTTGTTTTGGTCACTTTTGAATGCTGGCGGTGCTTTCAATCTAGTGGTAGCACGAGACGGAGTCTACAACCCACACAAGTGGCTCAGGTAGTGCAGCTCATCCAGGATGGCACATCAATGCGAGCTGTGGCAAGAAGGTTTGCTGTGTCTGTCAGCGTAGTGTCCAGAGCATGGAGGCGCTACCAGGAGACAGGCCAGTACATCAGGAGACGTGGAGGAGGCCAACAACCCAGCAGCAGGACCGCTACCTGCGCCTTTGTGCAAGGAGGAGCACTGCCAGAGCCCTGCAAAATGACCTCCAGCAGGCCACAAATGTGCATGTGTCTGCTCAAACGGTCAGAAACAGACTCCATGAGAGTGGTATGAGGGCCCGACGTCCACAGGTGGGGGTTGTGCTTACAGCCCAACACCGTGCAGGACGTTTGGCATTTGCCAGAGAACACCAGGATTGGAAAATTCGCCACTGGCGCCCTGTGCTCTTCACAGATGAAAGCAGGTTCACACTGAGCACATGTGACAGACGTGACAGAGTCTGGAGACGCGGTGGAGAACGTTCTGCTGCCTGAAACATCCTCCAGCATGACCGGTTTGGCGGTGGGTCAGTCATGGTGTGGGGTGGAATTTCTTTGGGGGGCCGCACAGCCCTCCATGTGCTCGCCAGAGGTAGCCTGACTGCCATTAGGTACTGAGATGAGATCCTCAGACCCCTTGTGAGATCATATGCTGGTGCGGTTGGCCCTGGGTTCCTCCTAATGCAAGACAATGCTAGACCTCATGTGGCTGGAGTGTGTCAGCAGTTCCTGCAAGAGGAAGGCATTGATGCTATGGACTGGCCCGCCCGTTCCCCAGACCTGAATCCAATTGAGCACATCTGGGACATCATGTCTCGCTCCATCCAACATGCCACGTTGCACCACAGACTGTCCAGGAGTTGGCGGATGCTTTAGTCCAGGTCTGGGAGGAGATCCCTCAGGAGACCATCCGCCACCTCGTCAGGAGCATGCCCAGGCGTTGTAGGGAGGTCATACAGGCACGTGGAGGCCACACACACTACTGAGCCTCATTTTGACTTGTTTAAAGGACATTACATCAAAGTTGGATCAGCCTGTAGTGTGGTTTTCCACTTTAATTTTGAGTGTGACTCCAAATCCAGACCTCCATGGGTTGATACATTTGATTTCCATTTTTGTGTGATTTTGTTGTCAGCACATTCAACTATGTAAAGAAAAGTATTTAATAAGAATATTTCATTCATTCAGATCTAGGATGTGTTATTTTAGTGTTCCCTTTATTTCTTTGAGCAGTGTATAAAGGTCCACCCCACATTTCATTATATATGCCCACTGCTAGCTAAATCTACAGTACCAGTCAAAAGTTTGGTCACACCAACTCATTCAAGGGTTTTTCTTCAGTTTTACTATTTTCTACATTGTAGAATAATAGTGAAGACAGCAAAACTATGAAATAGCAGACTTGGAAGCATGTAGTAACCAAAAAAGTATATTTTATATTCTTCAAAGTAGCCACCCTTTGCCTTGATAAAAGTTTTGCACACTCTTGCACAAACCAGGGTCCGTAGTGATGCCTCTAGCACTGCTGTGCCACCACAAAACAATAGAAAGAAATAACGTGAAAAAGAGAGAGTGAGAAACAGAGAGAGAGAGAGAGAAAGATACTACAGTAAGAGAGAAACAGAGAGAGACAGATACTACAGTAAGAGAGAAACAGAGAGAGACAGATACTACAGTAAGAGAGAAACAGAGAGAGAGAGAGAAAGATACTACAGTAAGAGAGAAACAGAGAGAGAGAGATAGACTACAGTAAGAGAGAAACAAATACTATAGTAAGAGAGAAACACAGAGAGAGACAGATACTATAGTAAGAGAGAAACAGAGAGAGACAGATACTACAGTAAGAGAGAAACAGAGAGAGACAGATACTATAGTAAGAGAGAAACACAGAGAGAGACAGATACTATAGTAAGAGAGAAACAGAGAGAGAGACAGATACTATAGTAAGAGAGAAACAGAGAGAGACAGATACTACAGTAAGAGAGAAACAGAGAGAGATAGATACTACAGTAAGAGAGAAACAGAGAGAGAGAGATAGACTACAGTAAGAGAGAAACAAATACTATAGTAAGAGAGAAACACAGAGAGAGACAGATACTATAGTAAGAGAGAAACAGAGAGAGACAGATACTACAGTAAGAGAGAAACAGAGAGAGACAGATACTATAGTAAGAGAGAAACACAGAGAGAGACAGATACTATAGTAAGAGAGAAACAGAGAGAGAGACAGATACTATAGTAAGAGAGAAACAGAGAGAGACAGATACTACAGTAAGAGAGAAACAGAGAGAGACAGATACTATAGTAAGAGAGAAACACAGAGAGAGAGACAGATACTATAGTAAGAGAGAAACAGAGAGAGAGACAGATACTATAGTAAGAGAGAAACAGAGAGAGAGACAGATACTATAGTAAGAGAGAAACAGAGAGAGACAGATACTACAGTAAGAGAGAAACAGAGAGAGACAGATACTATAGTAAGAGAGAAACACAGAGAGAGAGACAGATACTATAGTAAGAGAGAAACAGAGAGAGACAGATACTATAGTAAGAGAGAAACACAGAGAGAGAGACAGATACTATAGTAAGAGAGAAACAGATACTATAGTAAGAGAGAAACACAGAGAGAGACAGATACTATAGTAAGAGAGAAACACAGAGAGAGAGACAGATACTATAGTAAGAGAGAAACAGATACTATAGTAAGAGAGAAACACAGAGAGAGACAGATACTATAGTAAGAGAGAAACAGAGACAGATACTTTAGTAAGAGAGAAACAGAGAGAGACAGATACTACAGTAAGAGAGAAACAGAGAGAGACAGATACTATAGTAAGAGAGAAACAGAGAGAGACAGATACTATAGTAAGAGAGAAACAGAGAGAGAGATACTATAGTAAGAGAGAAACAGAAAGAGAGATACTATAGTAAGAGAGAAACACAGAGAGAGAGAGAGAGAGAGAGAGAGAGAGAGAGATAATATAGTAAGAGAGAAACAGATACTATAGTAAGAGAGAAACAGACAAATGGTATGATGAAGAATGCAAAAATCTAAGAAAGAAATTGAGAAACCTGTCCAACCAAAAACTTAGAGACCCGGAAAACCTGAGTCTACGCCTTCACTATGGTGAATCACTAAAACAATACAGAAATACACTACGGAAAAAGAAGGAACAGCATGTCAGAAATCAGCTCAATGTAATTGACGAATCCATAGACTCTAACTACTTCTGGGAAAATTGGAAATCACTAAACAAACAACAACACGAAGAATTATCTATCCAAAATGGAGATGTATGGGTAAACCACTTCTCCAATCTTTTTGGCTCTATAACAAAGAATAAAGAGCAAAAACATATACATGATCAAATACAGATCTTAGAATCAACTATTAAAGACTACCAGAACCCACTGGATTCTTCAATTACATTGAATGAGTTACAGGACAAAATAAAAACCCTCCAACCCCAAAAGGCCTGTGGTGTTGATGGTATCCTCAATGAAATGATAAAATATACAGACAACAAATCCAATTGGCTATACTAAAACTCTTTAACATCATCCTTAGCTCTGGCATCTTCCCCAATATTTGGAACCAAGGACTGATCACCCCAATCCACAAAAGTGGAGACAAATTTGACCCCAATAACTACCGTGGAATATGCGTCAACAGTAACCTTGGGAAAATCCTCTGCATTATCATTAACAGCAGACACGTACATTTCCTCAATGAAAACAATGTACTGAGCAAATGTCAAATTGGCTTTTTACCAAATTACCGTACAACAGACCATGTATTCACCCTGCACACCCTAATTGACAACCAAACAAACCAAAACAAAGGCAAAGTCTTCTCTGGCTTTGTTGATTTCAAAAAAGCCTTCGACTCAATTTCCACTGATGGAAAGTGGTGTTGGGGGTAAAACATACGACATTATAAAATCCATGTACACAAACAACAAGTGTGCGGTTAAAATTGGCAAAAAACACACACATTTCTTCACACAGGGTCGTGGGGTTTAGACAGGGATGCAGCTTAAGCCCCCCCCTCTTCAACATATATAATCAACGCATTGGCACGGGCACTAGAAAAGTCTGCAGCACCCGGCCTCACCCTACTAGAATCCGAAGTCAAATGTCTGCTGTTTGCTGATGATCTGGTGCTTCTGTCACCAACCAAGGAGCAGCAGCACCTAGATCTTACACACAGATTCTGTCAGACCTGGGCCCTGACAGTAAATCTCAGTAAGACCAAAATAATGGTGTTCCAAAAAAGGTCCAGTCACCAGGACCACAAATACAAATTCCATCTAGACACTGTTGCCCTAGAGCACACAAAAAACTATACATACCTTGGCCTAAACATCAGCGCCACAGGTAACTTCCACAAAGCTGTGAACGATCTGAGAGACAAGGCAAGAAGGGCATTCTATGCCATCAAAAGGAACATAAATTTCAACATACCAATTAGGATTTGGCTAAAAATACTTGAATCAGTCATAAAGCCCATTGCCCTTTATGGTTGTGAGGTCTGGGGTCCGCTCACCAACCAAGACTTCACAAAATGGGACAAACACCAAATTGAGACTCTGCACACAGAATTCTGCAAAAATGTCCTCTGTGTACAACGTAGAACACCAAATAATGCATGCAGAGCAGAATTAGGCCGATACCCACTAATTATCAAAATCCAGAAAAGAGCCGTTAAATTCTATAACCACCTAAAAGGAAGCGATTCCCAAACCTTCCATAACAAAGCCATCACCTACAGAGAGATGAACCTGGAGAAGAGTCCCCTAAGCAAGCTGGTCCCGGGGCTCTGTTCACAAACACAAACACACCCTACAGAGCCCCAGGACAGCAGCACAATTAGACCCAACCAAATCATGAGAAAACAAAAAGATAATTACTTGACACATTGGAAAGAATTAACAAAAAAACAGAGCAAACTAGAATGCTATTTGGCCCTACACAGAGAGTACACAGCGGCAGAATACCTGACCACTGTGACTGACCCAAAATTAAGGAAAGCTTTGACTATGTACAGACTCAGTGAGCATAGCCTTGCTTTTGAGAAAGGCCGCCATAGGCAGACATGGCTCTCAAGAGAAGACAGGCTATGTGCTCACTGCCCACAAAATGAGGTGGAAACTGAGCTGCACTTCCTAACCTCCTGCCCAATGTATGACCATATTAGAGAGACATGTTTCCCTCAGATTACACAGATCCACAAAGAATTCAAAAACAAATCCAATTTTGATAAACTCCCATATGTACTGGGTGAAATTCCACAGTGTGCCATCACAGCAGCAAGATTTGTGACCTGTTGCCACGAGAAAAGGGCAACCAGTGAAGAACAAACACCATTGTAAATACAACCCATATTTATGTGTCCTTTAACCATTTGTACATTGTTAAAACACTGTATATATATATAATATGACATTTGTAATGTCTTTATTGTTTTGAAACTTCTGTATGTGTAATGTTTACTGTTAATTTTTGTTTATTTCACTTTATATATTCACTTTATATATTATCTACCTCACTTGCTTTATCAATGTTAACACATGTTCCCCATGCCAATAAAGCCCTTGCATTGAATTGAATTGAGAAACAGAGAGAGAGAGAGAGAGAGAGAGAGACAGATAATATAGTAAGAGTGAAACAGAGAGAGAGAGACAGATAATATAGTACAAGTGAAACAGAAATAATATTACATTATTTTATAAGCTTTGTATGCTAAATTAAAGCTACCAAGCTTGATACAACTTCAATTAGCACTGACTTGTCAAGTAAGAGGTGTCAAAGCCCTTTAGCCCAACAATGACAGGAGAGTTGCACAGACTAGTCCAACCAAATGGAGAGCCCTTAGAAGCTGCCTCCCGCTGTTCAGAGGCAATTAAAATACAGTACCCTGTGCATGTAAAGAATGATAAGACACGAAAAGAGCACAAAATGAAGCTTCTTATGGAAAATCAAGAGACACTTTTTGCTGACTGTTATAAAAATGGGAACATCAGCAACCTCATCTTCCACACAGACCATCCCCTGGCACAGCACAGTGCTATATTAGCACACTACCCCTGTTAAGAGGGGTGTAAACTCAGGATATTAGACAATGAGGACTCTGAGTCACTTAATATACATCTCTATAAGTCTGGAACACTATTGGTACAGGGCAACCCCAAACAGTTTCAGCTGGACTTTCACCTAATCAAAGAATTAGCCCAGCAGGAGAAGCTCTCCCTTGAGAAAGATCCCCCCCCCCCCCCCCCCACCCCGAGCGGGTCAGACCAAATCTCTTCATTATGTAACCCCACAGACGAGCAACCCCAAGCGGAAAGTCAACCTCCCTTCACAGAGTACTACTCCCTCATTGAAAGGAAGGATACGTTCACCCAGCTGGAGGTAAGGCAGGTCAAGCTGGACCAGCAAGTGATTACACTCCGGTCAGCACAGACCCAGACAACAGTCCAGCACAATAACACCCCCTTAACCAGACCCGGAGAGCTGGAGGTGGAGAGAGACATATCTCCACTCTGGACTGTGGTGAGACAACTTCAACAGGAGAAAAAACAGGAGCAGGAGAAGAACAGAGCACTAGAGGAGAGGATCAGACTGCTGGAGGAGAGGGTAAGGGGGATGGCATGTGACAGAGTTCAACCTACTAGAGAGGTGGCCACCCCCACAGAGAAGCCAGCAGAACAGCCCACCTCAGCTCCCGACAAAAGTCTCGACACCAGAGCAGAACAGTCCACACCAGACCCTGACCATAGTGTCGACATCACAGTGGGAACCCCAAGCCCAGGGGCTCTCACGCCCTCTGAGCACCTCCCCTGTCAGCCACCCTGATAGCCCTCCTGACAACCCCCCCCCCCCCCCCCCCCCACACACCCACTGAGGACATACACAAGACACAGATTGTACTCCTTATGGACTCAAATGGGAAAAATATACAAGAAACAGTGTCTAAACTCTGATGTTCAAACACCCAGACCTTCTGTGTGAGGACCAACTAGGGTCACCTAGCCACATAATAATACACACAGGCACAAATGACCTGAGAGCACAGCAGGAAAGGGTGGCCACAGCACTCAAGGGAATGATTGAAAAAAGGTTATTCTACTTTCTCCAATGCACAAGTGGTTATATCCACCCTGCTACCATACAGCGGGTAAACGCAAATATTTCCTGTGACTGTGCCTCAAACCCGAATGTTTACCTGGCTCACCACTCCACCCTGGACTTGAACAGCCTTTATGACCAGGTCCACCTATACAAGACAGCAGTGCCCACCACTCCACCCTGGACTTGAACAGCCTTTAGGACCAGGTCTACCTATACACGGCAGCAGTGCCCAGGACCTACACCTAGATGATCCACGCCGAGAGGACCTACATCCAGACCACAACACCACCAGACACTTCCACACCTCTACCCCAACCAATCAACACCCCCCCCCCAAGTCAACCATACCCACACCCCATTTAGGCCCCCTCAGATCAGACCTAGGCACCTCCTGCCCACGCCATGCACCCCACCGCGCGAAGAGGGCCTTAACATAGAAGTCACACACACGCCCAGGCCGTGAGCAGGCAAACAGGCCCAACCCCCACTCTTACACTAGCCCAAGCCAATGGCATGTACCAGATGCTCAGCAGGCCCTGCTCACACGTACTGGCCTGAGGCCACACCACACGACCAACATTGGACACTTTATGGAACACAAAGCCTTCACTATCTCTTCCTGGAATATCCAAGGCCTAAGGTCATCTGCTTTTGGCCTAAAAAGCAGGAACCTGGACTTCATCAAAGAAATCAGAAATACAGACATTGTCATCCTACAAGAAACATGGTATAGAGGAGACGGACCCACTGGTTGTCCTCTAGGTTACAGAGAGATGGTATCCCATCCACCAAACTACCAGGTGTGAAACAGGGAAGTGACTCAGGGGGTATGCTAATTTGGCATAGAGCAGACCTAACTCACTCCATTAAATTAATCAAAACAGGAACATTTTACATTTGGCTAGAAATTCAAAAGGCAATGATCTTAACAGAGAAAAATGGCCTGCTACATATCCCCCCACTAGAATCCCCATACTTTAATGAAGACAGCTTCTCCATCCTGGAGGGGGAAATCAATCAATTCCAGGCCCAGGGACATGTACTAGTCTATGGCGACCTAAATGCCAGAACCGGACAAGAACATGACACCCTCAGCACACAGGGGGACAAACACCTGCCTGGAGGTGACAGCATTCCCTCTCCCATATGGCCCCCTAGGCACAACTATGAGAACATAACCAACAAAAACGGGTCACAACTCCTGCAGCTGAGGCGCATGCTGGGTGTGTACATAGTCAAAGGTAGGCTTCGAGGGGACTCCTATGGTAGGTTCACCTATAACTCATCTTTTGGCAGTAGTACTGGAGACTACTTTATCATTGACCTCAACCCAGAGTCTCTCAGAGCATTCACAGTCAGCCCACTGACCTCAACCCAGAGTCTCTCAGAGCGTTTACAGTCAGCCCACTGACACCCCTATCAGATCACAGCAAAATCTGTCTATTTGAACAGAGCAATACTCAATAATGAGGCATCAAAGCCAAAGGAACTGAGAAATATTAAGAAATGCTGTAGACTGAAGGAAAGTAGTGTGGAAACCAAAAAACTATTAGGCAACAACAAATTCAATACCTTTTAGACAACTTCCTGTACAAAATGTTTCACTGTAATAGTGAAGGTGTAAACTTGTCAGTAGAAAATCTTAACAGTATATTTGACCTCTCAGCTTCCCTATCAAATCTAAAAATGTCAAACAGAAAACCGAAGAAAATGAACAACAATGACAAATGGCTTGATTAAGAATGTAAAAACCTAAGTAAGAAATTGAGAAACCCGTCCAACCAAAAACATAGAGACCCAGAAAAGCTGAGCCTTCGCCTTCACTATGGTAAATCACTAAAACAATACAGAAATACACTTCGGAAAAAGAAGGAACAGCATGTCAGAAATCAAATTGAAGAATCCATAGACTCTACCCACTTATGGGAAAATTGGAAAACATTAACAAACAACAACAAAGAACACAAATCTTAGAATCAACTATTAAAGACTACCAGAACCCACTGGGTTCTCCAATTACATTGAATGAACTACAGGACAAAATAAAAACCCTCCAACCCAAAAAGATGGTATCCTCAATTAAATTATAAAATACACAGACAACAAATTCCAATTGGCTATACTAAAACTCTTTAACATCATCCTCAGCTCTGGCATCTTCCCCAATATTTGGAACCAAGGACTGATCACCTCAATCTGGAGACAAATTTGACTGCCATGGGATATGCATCAACAGCAACCTTGGGGAAATCCTCTGAATTATCATTAACATCAGACTCATACATTTCCTCAGCAAAATAAATGTACTGAGCAAATGTCATATTGGCTTTTTACCAAATTATCGCATGACAGACCCCCTTGCACACCCAAATTGACAAACAAACAAAACAAAGGCAAATTCTTCTCATGCTTTGTTGATTAACAAAAGCCTTGGACTCAATTTGGCATGAGGGTCTGCTATACAAACTGATGGAAAGTGGTGCTGTTGCTGATGATCTGGTGCTTCGGTCACCAACCAAGGAGGGCCTACAGCAGCACCTAGATCTTACACACAGATTCTGCCAGACTTGGGTCCTGACAGCAAATCTTAGTAAGAACAAAATAATGGTGTTCCAAAAAAGGCCCAGTCACCAGGACAACAAATACAAATTCCATCTAGACACCGTTGACCTAGAGCACACAAAACAACTATACATACCTTGGCCTAAACATCAACGCCACAGGTAACTTCCATAAAGCTGTGAACAGTCACAGACAAGGCAAGAAGGGCATTCTATGCCATCAAAAGGAACATCAAATTCGACATACCAATTAGGATCAGTTATAGAACCCATTGCCCTTTATGGTTTTGAGGTCTGGGGTCCAACCAAGAATTTACAAAATTACACCAAATTGAGACTCTCCATGCAGAATTATGCAAAGATATCCTCTGTGTACAATGTAAAACACCAAACAATGCATGCAGAGCAGAATTAGGTCGATACCCGCTAATTATCAACATCCAGAAAAAAATGTCAAATTCTTCAACCACCTAAAAGGAAGCAATTCCCAAACCTTCCATAACAAAGCCATCACCTACAGAGATGAACCTGGAGAAGAGCCCCCTAAGCAAGCTGGTCCTGGGGCTCTGTTCACAAACACAAACAGACCCCCAGTCACTCCCTGACCACAGAGAGCCATTGTTTCTCTATGGTGTAGTAGGTCAGGGTGTGACTGGGGGTGATCTAGTTTGTTTATTTATATGTGGTGTTCTAGTTTATTTTTTATGTTGGTGATTTGTATGATTCCCAATTAGAGGCAGCTGGTAATATTTGTCTCTAATTGGGGATCATATTTAGGTAGCATTTTTCCCACCTGTGTTTGTGGGATAATTGTTTTGTGTTTGTACATGTGCACCACTTAGTCACGTTTCGTTGGTTGTTTATTTTTGTTTTTTGTTTGCTTAAGTTTCACTTAGAAATAAAGATGTGGAACTCAACCTCCGCTGTGCCTTGGTCCGTCTCTACACACGGTCGTGACAGCCCCAGGACAGCAACACAATTAGACCTAATCAAATCATGAGAAAACAAAAAGAGAATTACTTGACATTGGAAAGAATTAACAAAAAAACTGAACAAACTAGAATGCCATTTGGCCCTAAACAGAGAGTACACAGTGGCAGAATACCTGACCACTGTGACTGACCCAAACTTAAGGACTATGTATAGATTCTGTGAGCATAGCCTTGCTATTGAGAAAGGCTGCAGTAGGCAGACCTGGCTCTCAAGAGAAGACAGGCTATGTGCACACTGCCCACAAAATGAGTGTTAGATCGTGTGTGCAACTGGTCAACTAGAGTCAGGTGCAGGAGAGCAGAGATGAGTGAACAAGCACACTTTAATTGGCAGAAGCACTAGTGGGACGCAACAGCGTCACAACACTCCAGCCAAAGGCAAAAGTGAAATAGCGCACTGGTCACTATAAAATAAAGAACAACAATACCACGGGTTGAAACAATACCCGGAAAAACCCAGCCTGACGTGTCACACAATACATGTAACGACCAATACCACACACAGACATGGGGGAACAGAGGATAATATACACGTAGAGTGATGAGGGGATGTAAACCAGGTGTGTGGGAAAACAAGACAAAACAAATGGAAAATGAAAGGTGGAGCGGTGATGGCTAGAAAACCAGTGACGTTGACCGCCGAGCATCACCCGAACAAGGAGAGGAGCCGACTTCGGCGGAAGTCGTGACAATGAGGTGGAAACTGAGCTGCACTTCCTAACCTCCTGCCAAATGTATGACCATATTAGAGACACATATTGTCCTCAGATTACACAGATCCACAAAGAATTCGAAAAACAAACCCAATTTTGATAAACTCCCATATCTAATGGGTGAAATACCAAAGTGTGCCATCACAGCAGCAAGATTTGTGACCTGTTGCCACAAGAAAAGGGCAACCAGTGAAGAAACACCATTGTAAATTCAACCCATATTTATGTTTATTTATTTTCCCTTTTGTACTTTAACCATTTGCACATTGTTACAACACTGTATATATACATAACATGACATTTGTAATGTCTTCATTCTTTTGGAACTTCTGTGAGTGTAATGTTTACTGTATTGTTTATTTCACTTTTGTATATTATCTACCTCACTTGTTTTTGCAATGTTAATATAAGTTTCCCATGCCAATAAAGCCCCTCAAACTGAATCGAGAGAGAGAGAGACAGATACTATAGTAAGAGAGAAACAGAGAGAGAAAGACAGATACTATAGTAAGAGAGAAACAGATACTGTAATGAGCACGCTGAGATTCAGGAAGCAAGTACAGGGAGTGAGTGTTTTTATAAATAAACACAACATAATACAAAATAAGAACCACAAACAACACACAGACATGACACAGGAACAGAAACAATAACGCCTGGGGAAGGAACCAAAGGGAGTGACATATATAGGGAAGGTAATCAGGAAAGTGATGGAGTCCAGGTGAGTCTGACGACGCACAGGTGCTCATACCGATGGTGCGCCAAACCCAGCAGGCTGGTGACCTAGAGGCCAGAGAGGGAGCACACGACAGATACTATAGTAAGAGAGAAACAGAGAGAGACAGATACTATAGTAAGAGAAAAACAGAGAGAGACAGATACTATAGTAAGAGAGAGACAGATACTATAGTAAGAGAGAAACAGAGAGAGAGACAGATACTATAGTAAGAGAGAAACAGAGAGAGACAGATACTATAGTAAGAGAGAGACAGATACTATAGTAAGAGAGAAACAGAGAGAGACAGATACTATAGTAAGAGAGAGACAGATACTATAGTAAGAGAAAAACAGAGAGAGAGACAGATACTATAGTAAGAGAGAAACAGAGAGAGACAGATACTATAGTAAGAGAGAGACAGATACTATAGTAAGAGAGAAACAGAGAGAGACAGATACTATAGTAAGAGAGGGACAGATACTATAGTAAGAGAAAAACAGAGAGAGACAGATACTATAGTAAGAGAGAAACAGAGAGAGACAGATACTATAGTAAGAGAAAAACAGAGAGAGACAGATACTATAGTAAGAGAGAAACAGAGAGAGACAGATACTATAGTAAGAGAAAAACAGAGAGAGACAGACACTATAGTAAGAGAGAAACAGATACTATAGTAAGAGAAAAACAGATACTATAGTAAGAGAAAAACAGAGAGAGACAAATACTATAGTAAGAGAAAAACAGAGAGAGAGACAGATACTATAGTAAGAGAGAAACAGAGAGAGACAGATACTATAGTAAGAGAAAAACAGAGAGAGAGACAGATACTATAGTAAGAGAGAAACAGAGAGAGACAGATACTATAGTAAGAGAGAAACAGAGAGAGACAGATACTATAGTAAGAGAAAAACAGAGAGAGACAGATACTATAGTAAGAGAGAAACAGAGAGAGACAGATACTATAGTAAGAGAGAAACAGAGAGAGACAGATACTATAGTAAGAGAGAAACAGAGAGAGACAGATACTATAGTAAGAGAGAAACAGAGAGAGAGAGATACTATAGTAAGAGAGAAACAGAGAGAGAGAGATACTATAGTAAGAGAGAAACAGAGAGAGACAGATACTATAGTAAGAGAGAAACAGAGAGAGACAGATACTATAGTAAGAGAGAAACAGAGAGAGACAGATACTATAGTAAGAGAGAAACAGAGAGAGACAGATACTATAGTAAGAGAGAAACACAGAGAGACAGATACTATAGTAAGAGAGAAACAGAGAGAGACAGATACTATAGTAAGAGAGAAACAGAGAGAGACAGATACTATAGTAAGAGAGAAACAGAGAGAGACAGATACTATAGTAAGAGAGAAACAGAGAGAGACAAATACTATAGTAAGAGAAAAACAGAGAGAGACAGATACTATAGTAAGAGAAAAACAGAGAGAGACAAATACTATAGTAAGAGAAAAACAGAGAGAGACAGATACTATAGTAAGAGAGAAACAGAGAGAGACAGATACTATAGTAAGAGAGAAACAGAGAGAGACAGATACTATAGTAAGAGAGAAACAGAGAGAGAGAGATACTATAGTAAGAGAGAAACAGAGAGAGACAGATACTTTAGTAAGAGAGAAACACAGAGAGAGACAGATACTATAGTAAGAGAGAAACAGAGAGAGACAGATACTATAGTAAGAGAGAAACAGAGAGAGACAGATACTATAGTAAGAGAAAAACAGAGAGAGAGATACTATAGTAAGAGAGAAACAGAGAGAGAGATACTATAGTAAGAGAGAAACAGAGAGAGACAGATACTATAGTAAGAGAGAAACAGAGAGAGACAGATACTATAGTAAGAGAGAAACAGAGAGAGACAGATACTATAGTAAGAGAGAAACAGAGAGAGACAGATACTATAGTAAGAGAGAAACAGAGAGAGACAGATACTATAGTAAGAGAGAAACAGAGAGAGAGACAGATACTACAGTAAGAGAGAAACAGAGAGAGACAGATTCTATAGTAAGAGAGAAACAGAGAGAGACAGATACTATAGTAAGAGAGAAACAGAGAGAGACAGATACTATAGTAAGAGAGAAACAGAGAGAGACAGATACTACAGTAAGAGAGAAACAGAGAGAGACAGATACTATAGTAAGAGAGAAACAGATACTATAGTAAGAGAGAAACAGAGAGAGACAGATACTATAGTAAGAGAGAAACAGAGAGAGACAGATACTATAGTAAGAGAGAAACAGAGAGAGACAGATACTATAGTAAGAGAGAAACAGAGAGAGAGACAGATACTATAGTAAGAGAGAAACAGAGAGAGACAGATACTATAGTAAGAGAGAAACAGAGAGAGACAGATACTATAGTAAGAGAGAAACAGAGAGAGACAGATACTATAGTAAGAGAGAAACAGAGAGAGACAGATACTATAGTAAGAGAGAAACACAGAGAGACAGATACTATAGTAAGAGAGAAACAGAGAGAGAGACAGATACTATAGTAAGAGAGAAACAGAGAGAGACAGATTCTATAGTAAGAGAGAAACAGAGAGAGACAGATACTATAGTAAGAGAGAAACAGAGAGAGACAGATTCTATAGTAAGAGAGAAACAGAGAGAGAGATACTATAGTAAGAGAGAAACAGAGAGAGAGATACTATAGTAAGAGAGAAACAGAGAGAGAGATACTATAGTAAGAGAGAAACAGAGACAGATACTATAGTAAGAGAGAAACAGAGACAGATACTATAGTAAGAGAGAAACAGAGAGAGAGATACTATAGTAAGAGAGAAACAGAGAGACAGATACTATAGTAAGAGAGAAACAGAGAGAGACAGATACTATAGTAAGAGAGAAACAGAGAGAGACAGATACTATAGTAAGAGAGAAACAGAGAGAGAGATACTATAGTAAGAGAGAAACAGAGAGACAGATACTATAGTAAGAGAGAAACAGAGAGAGAGACAGATACTATAGTAAGAGAGAAACAGAGAGAGAGATACTATAGTAAGAGAGAAACAGAGAGAGACAGATACTATAGTAAGAGAGAAACAGAGAGAGACAGATACTATAGTAAGAGAGAAACAGAGAGAGACAGATACTATAGTAAGAGAGAAACAGAGAGAGACAGATACTATAGTAAGAGAGAAACAGAGAGAGACAGATACTACAGTAAGAGAGAAACAGAGAGAGACAGATACTATAGTAAGAGAGAAACAGAGAGAGACAGATACTACAGTAAGAGAGAAACAGAGAGAGACAGATACTATAGTAAGAGAGAAACAGAGAGAGACAGATACTACAGTAAGAGAGAAACAGAGAGACAGATACTATAGTAAGAGAGAAACAGAGAGAGAGAGATACTATAGTAAGAGAGAAACAGAGAGAGACAGATACTATAGTAAGAGAGAAACAGAGAGAAACAGATACTACAGTAAGAGAGAAACAGAGAGACAGATACTATAGTAAGAGAGAAACAGAGTCTGTCAGAATGAATGTTATATTTTTTGTCTTTAATGTGTTTCGCATTTTTAATTACATAAATATAAAAAGTACAATCATTGGTATAAATGTGCAACTTGCAACCAGAATTAATTTGCATACATTAAATAAATGGCACACCACGATGCAGGAAACATGGGACATAAGGAGGGACACGGACCAAGGTGTGGAATGGTGATGATTTTGGTGCATTGTAAAAAATGAGGACTTAGTAAATATTACCACCAAAAATCTATGATTTTCACATAAAAATGGAGGTTTCTGGTTTTACTTCAATATTTGAAAAGCTTACTAAATTGTTATGTGTTCAAAAAGCAGGACATGTAATTTAATATACTGCGAACTCTAAACAATTATTTTTGAGTAAAAACAACAACAAGCGAAATTGTATTTAAATGACTCAATTTTCATATTTTCTATCAACTTAAGAATTTTAAGTTCTTGCAACAACTTGCCATGTGGTTTAGAGGATTGTGGGTAATTTTGTGACTTCCTGATACTTTTACACAATGTTATAAGAAAGAACAGTATATTTCTATGACAGTATTCAGCAGTTTGTTGTTATGAGGCGTAATGGATAATGATGAACGGATAGCAAAACCGTTGGACAAATTGAAGTTCAAAGATGAGACTATTACCACCATTGACAAGGTCACGTGCACAACCCTTCCCCACTGGGCAAAAACTGGTTGAATCAACATTGTTTCCACGTCATTACAACTCAAAAATTATATTTGATGATGTTGAATTAATGCAAAAAAAGCGGATTGGATTTGAGGAAAGTCATCAATGTGGAATTTAATGTTTTTTCACCCAAATTTTATCCTGAATCCAATGACGTTGTGATTTATTTTTGTTGAATTCAAGTTAGTTGACAACTCAATGTAAATCAAAACTAGACGTTGAACTGACATCTGTGCCCAGTGGGTCATGAAAAAGGAAAATACAACATCCTACAATGCTAGGAGCTCTTCCTCCACTTAGGCTACTGCTAGTGGATTGAGCACTGTGCTCAACAATGCTAAGATCTCTTCCTCCACTTAGGCTACTGCTAGTGGATTGAGCACTGTGCTCAACAATGCTAAGATCTCTTCCTCCACTTAGGCTACTGCTAGTGGATTGAGCACTGTGCTCAACAATGCTAAGATCTCTTCCTCCACTTAGGCTACTGCTAGTGGATTGAACACTGTGCTCAACAATGCTAAGATCTCTTCCTCCACTTAGGCTACTGCTAGTGGATTGAGCACTGTGCTCAACAATGCTAAGATCTCTTCCTCCACTTAGGCTACTGCTAGTGGATTGAGCACTGTGCTCAACAATGCTAAGATCTCTTCCTCCACTTAGGCTACTGCTAGTGGATTGAGCACTGTGCTCAACAATGCTAAGATCTCTTCCTCCACTTAGGCTACTGCTAGTGGATTGAGCACTGTGCTCAACAATGCTAAGATCTCTTCCTCCACTTAGGCTACTGCTAGTGGATTGAACACTGTGCTCAACAATGCTAAGATCTCTTCCTCCACTTAGGCTACTGCTAGTGGATTGAACACTGTGCTCAACAATGCTAAGATCTCTTCCTCCACTTAGGCTACTGCTAGTGGATTGAACACTGTGCTCAACAATGCCTGCGAAAGTGGGTGAAAATGGCTAACAATCAAAACACAATGATAAACGATAGACACGATCACTGAAAGTAAGCTATTTTTTGGATGCTGGACTTAATATGTTAGTGTTTGTAAAACACCAAAAGTTAAGTACATTATACATAAGAATACGTCATGTTGGAAATATTCAAAAAGCTGATGCAAATAGTTAAATCATTTTATATTATTTTAGACAGTGTGGAGAGCAGGGCAGGGGAGGAAACACAACTAACGATGCCTCCTAACTTTATTTTCACCTATTCATTTATTGATGTCAATGGGAGACTAGCTGAACATTTGACTTGAAGATTTGCCCCTTAGAGTTCATTGTCTTACAAGAGGTGGCATGAGTTTTACACGGCACTAAGTCCCTCGAATGACCGTCAGTGCAGATGGAGTCAAACTATCAGACCTAAGACCATTTGAATGTATATATTTGAAGTCGGAGACTCAAGTACTATCCTACATTTCAAATGAGTCATTCTATTTGTGACTAAAGCCTTGGGTTGGGCGACCAGCAGAGCACCTTATCCTGTGAATGCAGAAAGTCAAGCTATCGATCAATGATTCCTCTAACAGCCTTGCTGACTAGCAGAACAAAAAAGCTTCACTCTGCTGGAGTTATTACTTAGAGGCTGTATCGCAAATGGCACCCTATTCCCTATATAGTGCACTACTTTTGACCAGAGGCCTATGGGAATAGAGGTGCTCTGGTCTGGTCTAAACGGAATAGGGTGCCATATGGGATGCGAGCCCAGTGACTCAGCTGTTCCATTCACTGCTGAAAGGCTAGTTTAAACAGCCCATTGCAAGTGTAAAACAACAACTTAATTTATGGATCCTTTGGGTTACATTTAAAGCCTGTCGGTGTAATACTTCTTGCTCCAAGCATTTAAGAGCCTTTATAATATCTTATAATAATGTGTAATGTCTTCCAAATGGACTTTGTTCAGGCACAGCCAACAAACAGTCACAGAGAAAAGCCCAGTAGATAACAGCTCTGTATACACACACAGTTTGCCTGGTAATAAAATAAGATGTGGTTTGTCATGATTGATGGAGTCTGACTGTCTCAAACAAGATACATGATAATCATATAAACTGACTGACCGAATGATCACATGATAATTCCATTGCTGGACCATTAAGCATGAATCCCCCGATGTTTTTATTCCAAACTGTCAACAAAGCTGTTGGAGCCTCTTAATCCAGTCTCCTGTGACCGACTTATCACGCAAGATGTGGTTCCTGTTTCAAGATTTTTTGTTGTTGTCAAAAAGCCAAGTTTCAGCCAAGACAAAACAGATGGCCTTGCGCATTGCACCGCAGAGACTTCACCTCACAGCTCCAGGCTTCATGCAGTGCTGCTGCTATTGTCAGCATCACCAACACCAACCGGCAAGCTCAACAATGATTTACTAACAGTCTTATACACACTGTAAGTCAAGCTCAACAATGATTTGCTAACAGTCTTAAACACACTGTAAATCAAGCTTCAAATTCATAACATCTGTAGTCCCTTGGAGAGATCAGTCTTTGCTTCCGGCCACATCCACACTATAAGACTATAAATCACAGGACTTATGGTCATTATCACTGATGTGTGGCTGGCTGCCATGTTATTCCCTTCATAGCATCCTCTACTAATGGGCCTTTGAGAAGCTATGGAAGGGAATAACATGGCAGCCAGCCACACATCAGTGATAATGACCATAAGTCCTGTGATTTATAGTCTTATAGTGTGGATGTGGCCGGAAGCAAAGACTGATCTCTCCAAGGGACTACAGATGTTATGAATTTGAAGCTTGATTTACAGTGTGTTTAAGACTGTTAGCAAATCATTGTTGAGCTTGACTTACAGTGTGTATAAGACTGTTAGTAAATCATTGTTGAGCTTGCCGGTTGGTGTTGGTGATGCTGACAATAGCAGCAGCACTGCATGAAGCCTGGAGCTGTGAGGTGAAGTCTCTGCGGTGCAATGCGCAAGGCCATCTGTTTTGTCTTGGCTGAAACTTGGCTTTTTGACAACAACAAAAAATCTTGAAACAGGAACCACATCTTGCGTGATAAGTCGGTCACAGGAGACTGGATTAAGAGGCTCCAACAGCTTTGTTGACAGTTTGGAATAAAAACATCGGGGGATTCATGCTTAATGGTCCAGCAATGGAATTATCATGTGATCATTCGGTCAGTCAGTTTATATGATTATCATGTATCTTGTTTGAGACAGTCAGACTCCATCAATCATGACAAACCACATCTTATTTTATTACCAGGCAAACTGTGTGTGTATACAGAGCTGTTATCTACTGGGCTTTTCTCTGTGACTGTTTGTTGGCTGTGCCTGAACAAAGTCCATTTGGAAGACATTACACATTATTATAAGATATTATAAAGGCTCTTAAATGCTTGGAGCAAGAAGTATTACACCGACAGGCTTTAAATGTAACCCAAAGGATCCATAAATTAAGTTGTTGTTTTACACTTGCAATGGGCTGTTTAAACTAGCCTTTCAGCAGTGAATGGAACAGCTGAGTCACTGGGCTCGCATCCCATATGGCACCCTATTCCGTTTAGACCAGACCAGAGCACCTCTATTCCCATAGGCCTCTGGTCAAAAGTAGTGCACTATATAGGGAATAGGGTGCCATTTGCGATACAGCCTCTAAGTAATAACTCCAGCAGAGTGAAGCTTTTTTGTTCTGCTAGTCAGCAAGGCTGTTAGAGGAATCATTGATCGATAGCTTGACTTTCTGCATTCACAGGATAAGGTGCTCTGCTGGTCGCCCAACCCAAGGCTTTAGTCACAAATAGAATGACTCATTTGAAATGTAGGATAGTACTTGAGTCTCCGACTTCAAATATATACATTCAAATGGTCTTAGGTCTGATAGTTTGACTCCATCTGCACTGACGGTCATTCGAGGGACTTAGTGCCGTGTAAAACTCATGCCACCTCTTGTAAGACAATGAACTCTAAGGGGCAAATCTTCAAGTCAAATGTTCAGCTAGTCTCCCATTGACATCAATAAATGAATAGGTGAAAATAAAGTTAGGAGGCATCGTTAGTTGTGTTTCCTCCCCTGCCCTGCTCTCCACACTGTCTAAAATAATATAAAATGATTTAACTATTTGCATCAGCTTTTTGAATATTTCCAACATGACGTAT